>NC_137653.1:19148427-19273427 GCF_963422515.1 Blennius ocellaris
TATCTCTCTTCTTACTGTGTATACCTACTAGTCTATAAGTATAAAGTTTTATTATGCAGGGATAGGAGTAGTGCATGCAAAGACATGTTATACAAACTTACTTTAATACATTTGTGGAGCAAAGTTTATAAGATATCTAAAATGTAACTTATTGAAACTGTGAGATACACAGCCATAATGTTATTGCACAACTTAATGGTGATTGCTGTGAATGCCTTCAGTCTGTGTTCAACTATTTAACATTTTAAACACATTTTCATTCCTGTAAATTATCACCCACAAAAAAGCCAATAATTTGAAATGGACTGGCATATTCACAATGGATAAGCAAACAGGTATCAGTTGAAGCAACACTAGAGGACCACATTGGAGTTGTATGAAGACAGATTGACGGAGCCCTCCCAGATCCCCCTGCAGATAGCAGCAGTCTGCTCAGTCTTGGCTCACATCCTCAGATGCAGCTCCTATATTGATATCTAATAAACAAGGTGAACAGCTATACCCAAGGGAAATAAAGCACCTTTATGCTCTTACAGTTCCCCTTGCTGCGTTTTTTATTAATATTTCAAGGACTACAACACATATGCATTAATGAGAGACATGTCACATTGAGCTTGCCTCTTAAACTTCTGCCACTGACGCTTGTAGCGCCTCGATTCTTTACTGCACCTTGTTAAAGGTTGACCCAACTGTCAAAAAGGAAACAATACATCCAACCCCTACTTTGCATACCGCTAGAAAAAAGTCTCTGAAGCTACTTTATGCTGTTGAGTTGTTGCTGTAGCAATGGAGTGTGCCTTCGTAGGAGTAATAACACTGTATTGACTTGCGTTTTCTTCCTGTGCATTGACAGCATTCAAAATATTTGGCTCGGATCCCTGACAAGTACTGACTTTGATGTGTGAGAGCTTGCCACTTCTCCCGCCTCCTCTTTAAACACCCTAATTATCACTCCTGCCACTCCTGTGTGTGTGTGTGTGTGTGTGTGTGTGTGTGTGTGTGTGTGTGTGTGTGTGTGTGTGTGTGTGTGTGTGTGTGTGTGTGTGTGTGTGTGTGTGTGTGTGTGTGTGTGTGTGTGTGTGTGTGTGTGTGTGTGTGTGTGTGTGTGTGTGTGTGTGTGTGTGTGTGTGTGTGTGTGTGTGTGTGTGTGTGTGTGTGTGTGTGTGTGTGTGTGTGTGCATTACACACCTCATTCTGATGGGTTGGAAAGTGCCTCAGGGTGCTATACAGGTAGTGGAGTGTCTATGTGATGTGCCAGAGGCTACCAAGGTATTTTTGTGACTTTATTGCACTACTTAGAACATCCACTCAAACCCTATTTAACATTGAATCTTTTAATTTAGAGGTCTCACCATTAAATAAATCATAACTTGAGTTTTCTTTCTTTCACATGCATCTTGCAGTGATACTTGGATAGGAGTACAGGCTGATTCAGCTCCTGCAGGTTGTAATTATCAGCCACATCGGCGCACAATTGAAAACCACAGAGCTGTGAAGTGAGCAGGTCATTGCTTCACGCTCAGCTCATCCACATTGCTCATCGCACCCTTCCTGTTTAGAGTCAAAGCAACAAATGGATAACTTTTTTTTCTCTCTCCGTGACCATCCCCCCCATCCTTCCCACTACCGTCGATACCTCCGCACAGGAAGCATTGCAAGCTTCAAGCAGCAACTTGTTCTGTACTGACACTGGCAGTGGCCTGCACTTTTAATTTACCCAATTTGAAACCAGAGAAATATGCAGTTGGGTGGAACACCCATATCAGTGTCACGTAGCGAGTGCACACTACACAGTCAAATGCCAGGTTGTGTATTTACCCCGTCTTGATTTTGTTGCTCGGTGTCTGTGTTTTCTGGAGTTTTCCATGATCCAATCACTGACTTGGAGCTTCTTGTGAATTATCCTGGAAAGTTATGAGAGAGATGTGTTTTGGTAAGCTACACTGGATACTGTAATGGCCCCTTAATGAGAGGAAGTTCTAAAGCTACCAAAGCACACTGCGAACTCGGATGCATTAGCACATGAATTTGATATATAGAATCCACTTTCCTCTTTCCCTTGTGTGACAACATGGTGGGAAATCATTTCATATAAGACTGCATTGACCAGTCAGCTTTCTTCTGGAGATGTGATCTCATGAGTGCACTGCATGCCAGTGAACTTTTCCTGTCCAAACATATTTCCAAAGTAAACTCGGCCCGTTGGCTATTAATTTGAGATGGAGAGATATGCTTTAACATGCAGGCCTGCAGCCCCAGAGATCCCCATCAGCAGCCAAGTATTCTCCTAAGAGGAGGAGAGCTGGCTGAGTCTGACAGTGAGACATGTCTCTCCCTTCTATACCTCATTTAAACAGGAAGGCCTATAAAATGCATTTGTACCTGTAATGGTCCGAGGAAAACGTTGCAGCGCTATTCAATACATCTACAGGATGCATATGGCCCTACAAATTTGCTGACTATCTCCTCTGAAGCAGCTGGTTTTTTGCACCAATCTGTAGACGTGCAGATCAGTACAGACTCCTTCATGAATGAAAAAACTCAAGTATTCAGTATTAGAAATGTGTGTTTATCTCAGGAAATAAAGCCCCCAAAAAATGGTGTTAACAGTATATTGGGTCATAAATGAAATAAGACATCTGTGTACTATTTGCTTGTTGGCTCCTTTGTAGTGCTGGCCTGGACTTGTTGCTACTGGACTTGCTTCTCAGCTCACCTCTGTTTTCTTGTGCAAAGACTGTTTTTATAGTTCACATTTCAGAGTTGGACAAGTTATAGTCTTACCTCTGCAGTCTCGGATGGGTAGTGTGGACTGGTGGAACAGGTAGTAATGGTGTGTATGAGGATTAGGAGCTTTTAAAATGTTAAAGTAGAGAGAGTCACACGAGGATGCCCTGGAGGCAGCTGCACATGTATCTACATGTGTGAAAAAGTCTGTGAATAGACCTTAATTTGGAAAGCAGCTGGATTCATCAGATCACAAGATAATCTATATTGTCATTATTGTAGATTGCCTTTAGCTATTTAGTCCATTCAGCATCTTTTTAAGCCATACCAACAGTTCCAGGCAAGGTTTAATTGTGATGATAATGTGTCTTTCACATGAATGTTTTCCTTAAAAACTTGCTCTTGTATAGTTATTGTTTTTCTGTGTTTCCATCTGACATCGTTTTTAAATCCAACTAGTAATTGTTACACGATGGATCGTTTGTTTGGGCATTTTATTGAAAATGTCTGTTTTGGAGTACTGATGGAGGCAGTGCTTTGGTGTGGTGGGTAACACTCTCGCCTCTGTGAGAACATCCTGGGGCCTTTCTGCGTAGAGTTTGCATGCACTTTTGTGCATACGTAAGCTTTTTCTGGTTTACTCAAACAGTCCAAAAACTGGAGTCTAATGCAAATTCTTAATTGCCACTCAGTGTCAGTGTGAGTGTGTGAAGGTCTGTGTTTGGCCAGTGATGTACTAGTGACCAGTCCAAGATGTATCCTGCTTGTACACTTTGTTTACATGACAATATTTGACTGGAAACAGCATAGTTTTTGATGATGTTGTTGTAAATGCATAACTGCATAATAATAAGTACATAATAGTAGTAAGCACCAACCACCGTGCGGCCCAGTTAGTTTCCTTTGGGGTAAATCAATGCTGTGTTTTGGATATTTTAATAGTCTCATGTTCTGTACATTAGAAGCTGGCATGCAACACTTAAAAAGTGCCTCTTAAATGAAAGTACATATATTTTACTACAGAATATTTGGTACTTTACATGCTCAGATAACCAAGAAAGCAGGGTCCTTTTCAAGAGGCTTTGAATATATTTTCCATTATATATTTTTTTTGTTGGTGAGGAATTAAAGAATGGCATTTCTTGGGTAAATCCTTAGGAACTTTTCTTCAAATCATTGTTCATTCAAAGAATTTTTAAAATATGCTATGTTGTGGATTTTTTCAGTTATGAATATTTAATCATTTGGCAAGTTTCAACCACGATTCTGCAAATTTGATGACTAAAATAGCTGTTTTTCATACTTTCAACTTGATATTTTGGTTGTCAAATTCTCTCCATCGATCATACATCTAAACCTGCTTTGCAAGTAAGTTGATTTCCTTGTGAAGCATTTCTGGACTTATTGAGGGTTAGGTTTTTAAGAAGTATGTTTTCAGTAATTATCCAACTAACTCCTCAAACATGATAACATCTCTTGTAGCGAGAGCTGAGCGTTGAATTGTGGAAATGAGCAGCACCTTGAGATGTGTAAAAAAATTGTGTTTTCAGCTTAAGCAAATGGACACAATAGCCTTCACTGGTAGTCTTATGTTTATTGTGTTTCCATGAGTGTGCTGCTGATCTGGATTTACTTACATTGAAAAGAAACAAGGGAAAGAAAAAGTATACTCACATGCAGATGCTGACTTGTCGCTGTAAAAGTGAATATGAGAATAAAGACAGATTCTGAGGATCAGGTTCCCTCACTGGCTTACTTTCACCTTTAATAAGGCCATTGCCATTCCTCTAGGGGAAATGTGTTCCCAAACAAAGACACCGCTGTGTGCGAACAGACCCCCCAGAGTGATCCTAAGCCATACATGCAGTAATGGGCTACTTTAAGAGTTTATCTGGCTGTAATAGACACACTCGTACTCTGCTCCCAACCTTTAAATCTCTTGGAGAAATCTGTGTGGAAAATGCTGTCATGGCCTAATGTGGTTGACAAAGAGCTCAGTGGTTCAGCTGCTATGAGCCTTTCCTGTTAGAAATTGTAATCTTCTGCTGCCAGTATGTAGTTGTGTCTAGAAAACAATGGGTTCAATAAAGAGTCTAATGTACTGTATTTGATCTCTCCAAAATGTGCTTGGCCAACAACTTGAAATGTCTCGGGGAAATCGGTTCTCTGCCACAGTGCTTCTCTCCAGTTGATTAAAGCCTGTTGTTTCTTGTATCACTCTACCTGTAGCATTTATTGTTCATGTTTTCAGTAAATCACTGTCTTAGGATAGTTGGATAGTTTTGATACTACTGCTATTTTGCACCCCTCCAGACACTGATTTTGGACGAAGGGACACATTTTGATACTGTTATAAATGGTTCTCTTTTCTTTTTTGATGTGGTTAAAATGCAAACCTCCCCATAATCTCACTCTTTAGCTGTTTCGTTGACTGTTTTTTCAAAGTGACTGGGTGTTTGTTTATCTGGTATTATGGTCAACCTGGGTACTTGCTGTGCTGGCATGGCCCCCATAACAAAGGAGCAGCTCACCTCAGCCTGCTGCCATTATCCATACTCTGTCAATATTTTAAGCAAGTATAATTCCATGTAGCCCTGCCTGAGGTGAAGCTTGATTTGCCGACTGAGTTGAGAAAAGCTGACAGTATAGAGAGTGATGTTTAGTGGATTGAATGACTTCATGCTCCTGCTCTCATAGTACAAGGAAGCACGATTGCTTGTAGGCTTTGGCAAAAGTTTATATATGAATCCTGGGTAGTGGAAACCTTGCAATCTCAGGTTTCAACACAATTATTACCCTACAGATCTTGGATTTCTCCAGTAACTTTGTCATCTGGCTAGAAAGGTATAATACAATTAATCAGATATACATTTTTTATATTCACATTATGACAAACACACTGTAGGGTACATTTAGATTGGAATATCTGTTTTTTATAAGATTACTGTAAAAATAAGTCACATGTGTTTCTCAGTTTGCAGCTCTAGGTAGGGTGTATTCTTGCTTTGTGCTGTTCACATTGCCTCCTCAGCTGACAGATGGTCCCATCCAGCTTCGCTCTGACAACAAACACACACTGAGGAGTCGCTGACAACCTGCCTCAGGAAGAACTTCCACTGGCTCTGTGTGTGCATGCGTGTGTGCATTCTCTCTGCACACACGCATGTGCACACACACGCAAGCATATCTAGAGTGCATGGGGACTCATCATTCAACTTCGGACTCCAACACAAATAATCACAGGGTCCGACCACATGTTGCAGCTCCTCCACGCAGAACTCCTGACAGCTGCCAGTCACTGTGCTGACCTGTAAACATTCCTTTGGTGGGCACAGTTATTAAATCAGACTATACAAATATATCAAATCTAATGCTATTAATCTTTGATTATTGACATAGCCGCATGTTAAATTTAGATCGAGCTGGAAAGTGTGGTAATATCGGATTCCATAAGGAGACTGTTTAAAACGTTTCGCGATGGTGTTTATTTTAAGGCTCATTGGTGGACATGTTGATGGCTTTACATGCTTGGACGTCCAGACTTCTTCCTCAAAAACATTTTGCAACCTCACACGAATGCCTCTCTGTCACCCAAAACACACAGAACATGATTGCACATAGACTGCTTCAACAAAAAAACAAAAAAAATCCAGACCTGTCCTCAGTCTGAAAGGACCCCCTATGTTCAAAAGTGTTGGGGTGTTGTTGTCTTTAGTGTCGAAACCCCTCACTGATATCATTTCATGCTTTGCCTCTTTAGTTATATACTGCTATGGCTCTGTTCTGATATGCCATATGTAAACGGTCAAAGACACCTAACTGTATTTGACAGTTGATTTTTCTGGTTTCCCTTCATCCCCTTTTTGGCTGCTAAGTCAACAGAAGGAGCCCGCAGTGACCCCAAAGTGTGGCCCATTGCTTTGGCTTTCTGTGGTCTGTTGGTTGTACAATAAAGCCAAACAGTGAAACTGGGATTTCCCTGCTGTTTAAGTGAAACTTCTGTTTGTCCAACAATATGCGAGTGTCACCCTCAAATGCCTCTCCCCTATAGATAGCAAAGGAGTATGTTTGTCTATGGTGGGGCACGGGGCCTTTGCAGTCTCTGCTGTGGCGTCTCTGCTCAGTCGGTACGTGGTTGCTGGACCAAGGTGAACATATCAAACAAACACTCCAACTTGGAGCTTTTGGGAGATTGGGTTACTCTCGACATGAGAGAACGTGTCGACTGTGCCGTGTTAGGGAAGGCGTTCACTCTTCTGACCTTAAGGGAATGGTGTCCAAACAGGTATAAAATAGTTTGAACCCAAATGCCAAATTGGCCCAACTCTATAGATAGTATGAATATTGACTAAGTATTGTATACTATTAAGTCTGTTGATTCTGTCTTGCTTTTTGAAGTCACAGGCTGCCGCTAATGCACTGCTATCAAAGTCTTCTGATCCACTCCGGTGGTATTAAGCCATCAACACAGTGTGACAGACACTCAGTCGCACTTGTCTCTAATGTGTGGTGTTAGCTTACAGCAATGTTGGTGGAAAACCATCAGATAAGTCCACGTGGGTATGCAGGAGTGGCACAAGGAATGTGTCAGTTGTGCGTGCATGTGTGTGTGTGAAAATGTGCATATGGTACTGCAGCTGTCATTAACAGATATATTTCTGTCTCTGTCCAGAACTGAGATCTACTGGTACCGCTCATCACTTTGCCTACCTCCTCAACACATCTGACTACCGGATCCTTCGCATGGATGAGGACCACGATCGCATGTACGTGGGAAGTAAGGATCACATCCTGTCCCTGGACCTTCATGACATCAACAAGGACCCACACATTGTAAGAGCTTCTGCATGCTGTACTCACTCTCACACTGACCTGGCACCTTTAAAATTGATTGTTTCAATAGGATGAAAGTGATTCCTCAAGGGACATGCCCCTAAAGAAAAATGTCCTGTACTATTGCTCCAATGGCAGCCATTGAGCTCGTTTACACCAAGTTTTCATTGGACTGCTCATTTTCTCATTGTTCGTGAAAACACTGTGACTCAGTTATAGCAGTACCCACTGGATTAATATCGGGCAGGGTGGATATCCTTTTTACAGTTTTAGCCCCAAAATCCAATAAATGCCATTGCTGTATAATGAATTCGATTACAGCTATAAAATGTCCTCTGTTCCCTTGTTCGCAGATCCACTGGCCAGTGTCCGAGCGGAGAAGGATGGAGTGCCTTGTGAGTGGGAAAGACGCCAATGTAAGTATATGTGCTGACAACCAATATAACCACAATAGGGTCGTTCAGCGGAGGTGATTTCCATCAGTTTGATGTCCCATATGAAGGAAAACATATTGTTTTTCAAATATACCACATCATAAGTACAGAACTGGCTCCTTTGTTCCCGCTGGTTTTGCTGTAGAGAACCTGTTAAAATGGTACTCACCTACAGGTTGGGACTTGGCCCAGTAAAGTGCCGGTTCCCTTCTGTCTAGCCAAGGAGACAGGAATGGATTGGAGTAAAGAAAACCCAGTTGATCTCAACATCCTTTTGTCTGCCAGAGCTGGGTGGGGAGCATAACCACTGTATAGCTGGATATATTTCCCAAATATATTTGAAAGTACAGTATTGGTGGCATCTTTCTTAATTAGAAGTCATACAGCATTTGGTAAATACACGCAAGGTACTTCAGTCAAATCTGGCTCAGGGTGACTTCAGTGGGCATGTTTGTGGTGGTTTGTTTCATTTTGGCGTGTATTCTTGCAGGAAGAGTGTGCAAACTTCATCCGTCTGATTGAACCATGGAACCGGACCCAGCTGTATATCTGCGGGACGGGAGCGTACAATCCAGTCTGTACCTTTGTCAACCGTGGCCGCAAACCTCAGGTTAGGATCAAGGACCTAGTGATTGTTAAGACTGAGAAATTGATCTGAATAGACACAGACTGTTGTCTCCATGTGCATTTTGAACTGCACACCCTGCCTCTCCTATTGCTTCAGTTCTTATGTTCCATCCACCTTGCAATGGGCTTACTTTATGATGAGTTTCCTCCATCATTAAGCTTGCTTGTGGTTTCATGCCTCTCCATATGGCAAAGCAGCCAACTTCACCATCACACAGCTGTTATCCCCTGTGAGCTGTTAAAACTACTCTGTTTAGTCTCCGTCTTTAACGGGACCTCTTGAATTTCTTAAACCAAGCCAGGCTTCACTACCTTGCTGAACTCCCCTTTAGTGTCTCAGTCTTCTTTAAATGTCACACTTGTTTCTTAATAATAGCCAGGGGACTCTTATAAATAGCAATAAATATAAAGAAAATTTCCCACTGGACTCTCCCTTGAGATCACAGAGGACCTGCTACAAACGGACTGCAAAAGTCTTTTGTTGGATATGGTTACTACGTGACCCTTTGCTAATGAAGGGCTTCCATCCAGTCACTCGCCTATCCATCCACCCCCTTCATGCATACATCCAGGCCACCCGCCAGCCTCCACCCTATGAGATGTTGGGTAATTGGGAGTGGGAGCTCCCATTATGGGGTGCAAGTGGAATGTTCCAGTTGTAGTCCATTAATGAGGGGGCTGTTTTTTTCTCCTTCACACTGAACAGACAGGTCTGATTCGTGCCCCCCTGAACACCTTCCTCGGCCAGGCTGGGGAGTTAACCATGATTGCAAAAACACGAAATGACACGCTCCACACACAAGTGTGGATACGCATATCCTGACAGGCAATGGAACGCAACACGTTTGACTTAAATTTGACTTAATTTGAACATGAACATGTTGTCTGTTGTCATTGCAGCACAGGATATATTGCGTTTCCTCATGCACATTCCTTGCAGTTTTTGTGAACTATGAAAGCTAAATGCTTTTCTTTGGCAGCAGCTTTTAGGAGTATGTATGGAGCATACTGTGACAGCCTTTATTGACTCAACCACAGGATAGAGATTTTCCACCATCTGGTTGAATAAAACATGTTTCCTGCACAGTTTTGCATCCACATATCCATATATTTTTTTACGCTTTATGTGTAGTTTTGTTGTCGTGTCTGGAAGTCAGTCCAGGTTCATGCAGTCTGCAGGAGGTTCAGGGAGGGCCTTGATCCTTCCTCATCAGTGGCGTAACATCCAGATTGTATTGCTGTTTCCTGTTTTAGACGCCCATGTATCTGCAGATGGCCCAGGCCAGAGGAAGGGCTAGCCGCGCCGCTGAACCCAGCGCGGTGCACGAGACACTCGGACTGAAGGTGCGATGTGGGCCCTGTCTGCACCGCAGCCCTGCATACTGGCTTGGGCTTGTGGTCACCAGCAGCACACTCCCTGTCTTTTGTGTTTGAGCGCATTTTGTCACCACCATCTCTAACCTGACATTTGTTTATCTCCATAACATTTCGGCATGCATCTTTTTTCAGTCCATGTGCAATGGTTCAGTTTTGTATAATTAGAATTTGCAAATGCATCTACTTTGATGTAATTTTGCTAGCTCATCTTTCATTCATGCCTTCTTTTGTCCCATTGTCTCAGCATATCATCGTTGTCCTTTGTGGCTTTGCATCTGTGTTAAATGCCATGTTTTGCATGAAAGTTGCATTATGAAGTAGAAATGGCTTATCAAGCATCTAAAACATTCAGAAGGCACGCTTTGATTTAAATTGACTGCCACTGCTGTTCAGTGCATGGCAAATTTGATTTCACTCAGCATATTCATAATTGTGCCCATACACAACAGTCACCTAAATCACCCAGCTTGCTTATCTGAGACCAAGCAGGCTGTCTCAACAGTCAATCCTTCTCCCCACAGACTCTCCCACCTTCTGAAGGAATGTTGTACAGGCTCTCCCACCAGAGCGGCGAGGCTAGTCAGCATCTGACCCACTCCCACAGCAGGCTCTGTTAGCCCAGAGCAAACACCAGCCATCTGTACCCAACTAGCTATGCAACAAAGAACTATAAGAGCCACATACTTGAGCGTGTCTTCACTGTTTGTGATCTCCATGCACTTTGAAACACAGAAATTGACTTTACACAATAGTTGTCTAGGTTAAGTTAAAAGGTTAATAATGTTTTTGCTTCTTTTTGATACAAATGTTGTGCTGTTCTCAAAGGTCCTGTTTTATGATGGGGGTGTAAAAATACGTTCAGCGCCCAGTTTCGCCCTGGTACACATACGTATGTGACCTTTTTTGCACATCAGTCTAGCATGGATCTGAGTTAGCTGACAGCACGAGTGGTGATTTTAATCAAAGATGAATAGGCGACTGTAAAAGGTTACGTGTGTGATCTGATGAAGCAAGTTTGGCTCAGCGCCACGGTCTCTCTCTCCTTGCTGTAGTGGTGATGGACAGTGACAGGGATGTCTCCATCTCCGTTTCTGCCGGGAGTGAAAAATGGGGATTAGATA
This sequence comes from Blennius ocellaris, assembly GCF_963422515.1. Classification (NCBI taxonomy): domain Eukaryota; kingdom Metazoa; phylum Chordata; class Actinopteri; order Blenniiformes; family Blenniidae; genus Blennius; species Blennius ocellaris. The sequence goes on from NC_137653.1 coordinate 19,159,547, forward strand.
TGCTCCTGTCTGTGAGGCGGGGTTTTGGGACATGTCATCACATGCAACTGTTTCATTTTCCCCACTCACATACACAAATTCCTGCCAATCACCTCTGTGCTTGCGTGCTGCAATGCCACAAGCACTGAGCATCAGTCATCCAGCCTCCATCCCAGGCGTGTTTTCACTGTGCTGGATTACCGGTGTCGGCAGTCGGCCTGTAACACGCATAGACACAGAGAAGCTGCGGGTTATTTGGCTGGGAGCTTATTACGTGAAACGGTGGTCCGCGACGCATTGTTTTTCTCAGTCAAGTGGCACGGCATTGGATTAGGGATGCCTTGCTTTTCCCTGCATGTATTTTTCTGTATGAACACATTCTCATTATTCTAATACTTCATCCTCCATCAGGCCCTATAGGTCCCACAGGAGTCAGAGGCAGCACATGTGCTGCCTCATTTTCCCTACACGAGGGACTTGCAGTGACAAGATGGAGAGTGCTGAATTTATTGTTATCTCCATATGATTTTTCCATTTTAGGAAGAAATCTTCCATTTGGAGCCGGGCAAAGTGGAATCTGGAAAGGGGAAGTGCTCCTACGACCCAAAGCTCAACAGTGTGTCAGCTTTGATCAGTGAGTATCATCCAGGTTTGGTCACACAAGGGCCCAGATGCATACAAGCCGCTTGTTGCAACAGCAATCCCATATTAATTCCTCATCTTGTATCCAATCTTTCTTTATATGGTCTTCCAATTCATATTTTTGGGCACACATTGTTGAAAATTATTTATCGTCAGCAGCTGATGCCTAAGAGGTCAGGTCAAGTGTCTTTTCCATTCTGGGCCCATTTCCCACAGTGAGCGGCTTAGCCTAATGAGGCTAATCATTAAATCCAAAGGAATTTTTCCTTGTTAGGGGGGAGATGGGCCCAATAATACATGCCTGTTCATATGCGAATTTGCCACAAGTGTATTTGAGGTTAAAGTCATAATTCTTGAGACATACTTGAAATACTTTATATTGCATGTTATTTAGAAGTTGTACCCTGTTGTGGGAAATGTTGGGATTTCTAAGCACTTGATGGTGCAGTGTAGTCAAATGTTGGATTATTGTCAAGAAGAATGTGAATGGAGCAAAATAGTCCATGTGCCTTCAGCAAGTTGCAGACCACAAGAAGACTCTGTCTGAAATCTGTTCTTATCATCTTACGAAGGCGCTGTCCTCTGTTCTTTGTCCAAGGTCACTTAGTCAGGTTCAGGCCACACAGTTTCCATGACTGAAAGGCGATCTTCCCTCTGTGGGGCAGGACAGCGGGTGTAAATCATCGCCACTGTTTTCCCACATTAGCACAGTGCCAGCTGACCAGTATGTGACCAGCACTGTCATCCAAGATGGATGCACTTCCCACTCCCACCAGCTAGCATCCGACAAGGGACACTGTTGTTTGTGTTGATAAGGATTAAAAACCCTGTACCACAACAATAGATTTAACATTGACTACTGGCTGCTCAGTTCTCCAGCACATTAGACAGCCTATCATCCGTGGACATTTTAATGATATACCATCAATCTCTCTATAGCTCTGCCGGGGACCATGACATTGAATATAATGGGGGTAGAACAGTGATTCTTGTTCCCGCTGTCTCTTCACTTGAGCTCCGAGGGTCACACCTGCTCTCCAGTGGGGCCCATACAGCAGCTGGAGGACCAGCACCTTTCCTGGCTTGAGCTTAACGAGGCTGTTGTGTACATTTGTCAGTCTGAACACGTGAATATGCTTCAATCTTTATGAAGTGCATGCAAAAGCTGCTGTTTGTACTTAAACATGTTCCCAAATTACCTGAGGATTTTCCTCGATAATTCCTCAAAGAATTATGGTTGATAAAGGTGCAAAAATCTAATTTGTCCATATTGAAACAATATATACATGTGCGATCGTTATTTAGAAACGTGAATATATTTTATATATATTACACATAAACTCAAAGTTTATTTTGTTGTAGCCTTTATAATTATAAAAAATTTGAAGTGGCTTGGTCAACAAGTAGATGCATCATGGAACATATTCTTTTTTTTATTATTATTATTAATTCAAGGAGAAATCATCCTGTGGATAATTTCAGTCACTCAGCATCCAGGCATCAGTTTGCTGACCTCAAATAACATTTCAGTAACAGTACACTGGTCATTATACTTCATCTTTTAAATAAGCACATTGTGCAATGCCAGCAAAATCATGCTGTCTTGTGCTGCAGTATCATCTTTAAACCAAAGGACTGCAAGTTGTTATGAGGTAACCACTGGACCCATAAAATAAAGTGTCATTTCTTTTTGTATTTACTCACATCTTTTTTTTGTGACCTTGTCTGGACTACTTGTTTTCATGAAAAATATTAAAGATGATGACATGGTAACAGGCCGTGCATTGTGGAACGATGAACCCTGAGAAGCTTCTAAATATACTTTTGGAAATAAATGTGTGTGCAATGTGCCAAGGGTGGTGCTGGAATAATGTCAGAGTCAAAGAATTTCTCCAAAGGGAACTGTTTTCTCTCTTTTTCAGATGGTGAACTGTATGCTGGGGTCTATGTTGACTTTATGGGAACAGACTCTGCCATTTTCCGGACTTTAGGGACAAAAACTGCCATGCGAACAGATCAGTACAACTCCAGATGGTTGAATGGTAACTATCTTATTTAGTCCATAAATGATACTTGAGGCTTCCTTTTAGTTTGCACAGATTTTCTTGCATTACTTAAAATTCCCACAGAGTTACAAATGTGTACAGCTGTAATCTAATGATTCTAGTGTTTGCACATGTTCAGGATCACTCAACATCTGATAAACAGGAAATGCTGAAAGTTTATAAAAGATTTCAACTAGATGTTTTTATAATGTTGTCCTCTACCAAAACATCCCACCGTTTCTTCTCAACACAGATCCCACTTTCATCCACGTACACCTCATCCCAGACAGTGCAGAGAGAAACGACGACAAGCTGTACTTCTTCTTTCGGGAGAAGTCGTCTGAGATGGGTCAGACCCCTGTGACCCAGTCCCGCATAGGACGCATCTGCCTGGTGTGTACACAGTGAGGGGTAATGTTTGGATTGGGGTTGTGATTGTAATGAAAAGAAAAGCAGCAGCATCAATACGAAAAGGCTGGAGCCTCCCGAGGCAAGTTGCCCACTGTGTCTGAATGTTTACGGGCTCAGGGTTAGTATTTGGCCAACGCTAACGTGCTGGAATCCACATGTGTCTTTAACCCTCCTGTCTACAATGCATATCACTGTCTGCAAGATTGCCTTCTGACATCTGACCCCATGATCCCTCTGCCTTCTTTCCTTTGCTCGTTGTCCAAAAACACTGGAAGTATTTAATATACAAAGACAAGGGAATAAAGCCCGTTCAATTAAATTGTTATAAATCTACAAATTACTGCAAATGTCAGGACTGCTAATTGAGCAGAACCAGAATAAGACCAGATGTGTCCAGAAAGCTCCTTCTTGAGCTGATGTCTACACTGGAGTATGTTCTCCTGACACGATTGTGTGCATGTGCGAGCATAGCAGCAGAGACATGAGAATGAGTTTAAGTGAGAAAATGTAGCGTACGTGTGCTTGTCGCCTCAGCTGTTGGGGTTGTATTTATCTGAGGGGGTATGGAGTGGGGTGTGGAGGGGAGGGGTCAGGCGCTGACCCGGCATACAAACACTCATCCTCTCAGTGGGATTTACCACAACCATTCTGACTCCGTAACACATCTGGATACTCTTAGTGCCATTCTCTTCACCCTGGACATCACCAGAAATACATTCACTGTTATTACACTGGTTATGATGAGAGCGGTTTGACGTAGCAAAACAACGTCTCATCTACGTCCATCGCTTGAAAGGAAATACCAAAGTCACACAAACAATTTCTTATCATTCTGGAAAGATGATGTTAATGGGAAAGGGCTCTAAAGCACACACTGGTTCCAGCTCTTCCTTACTGGGATGAATTCTGGCCTCTCTCCACCACAGATGGAAGAGCCGAGATAGGAGGAAACTGTGTTTACCAACCCCATCCCTGCCCCCTCCTTTTGGCTTCCTGGCTTTGGGAATGGAGATGTGTGTGTGTGTGTGTGTGTGTGTGTGTGTGTGTGTGTGTGTGTGTGTGTGTGTGTGTGTGTGTGTGTGTGTGTGTGTGTGTGTGTGTGTGTGTGTGTGTGTGTGTGTGTGTGTGTGTGTGTGTGTGTGTGTGTGTGTGTGCGTGGGCGAATGGTTCCACCTGGGTTTGTTTTTAAGGGGAAGGATGCAATTTATTGAGAAACTGTGTTGTTTTAATCTAATCCCCCTGCTCTTTAAAAAAAACAGAATGATGATGGAGGTCACTGCTGTCTGGTCAATAAGTGGAGCACCTTCCTGAAGGCCAGACTCATCTGCTCTGTGCCTGGTGCCGACGGCATGGAGACACACTTTGACGAACTCCGTGAGTGCAAAGTCTTTACACCTGCATGCTGAGATCCATGCTGAGGTTGCTTCCTCTCCTGTTGATATGGTAATGTGTAGGTTACTTGGTGGGGGCGGGGTGGTGTTGTATAGACTTCCTTGTCAATCAAACATGCTGCCAGCACAGGGATGCCTTTTCTGTAGGTGGTGCATCGCTGCCTTTTTTTACATCCTATACATCTTGAACTGAAATGGCCCACTATGATTATTATTAATTAATCTGTAGATTGTTGGTTATTCTGTCAATATAGAAATTATTCAGTTTAGAAAATTAAAAAAGTTTCTGTAAAAATTGTATTTATTCTCAAGACAAAAAGAATGACAAAAGAAAACAACACATTCAGATGGAGGGGGTTATATTTACCAAAATATTAGTTTTAACTCACCTAATAAATCAGGCAATGGACAGTTTAGTTCCAGAGCATCAATACCTGTTGCATCTTTTACATGTTGCACATGTATTCTGCTATAGTTTTAATGGCTAAAATGAGTATAATGCCCCTGGAGGCTTTGTGTATTTCATTGATACTTTTATCGTTTCACTAAATTTATATAGCAGCTATACTTTTATGTGATTAAGCAGAAAAGAAAACTTCTTTTTGCCAGTATGGGACTTTTAAAATTTTAAAGTGCCAATTTAGTGACAAGGAGTTGTAAAACCAAATGTGTTTCACATAAAAATCCAGCTGTTTCCGAATAGTATTAGTATTACCAAAACACCCCCAGACAAGAGCTTTTGTAATGCTTTGTGGTTTGACGGACATCACATCTCGTCTTTATGCAGTCAGTTATTTTGACAGTGGCTATCAAATGACAAAGAATGACATACCTGGATATATTTTAGCCATATTTGTTTTCGGGTTTCTGTCATGTATGATAACATCTGAAATATTAAGTCCAGCGCAGTCTACAGCAGGGTTTCTTTCTATGGCAGCATATGCCACACACACACACACACACACACACACACACACACACACACACACACACACACACACACACACACACACACACACACACACACACACACACACACACAGTACAGCGCTGTCAGTGACCCATATGGCAACCCACCCCCTCTTATGGCCCATACACTATACAGTAACGTTAATGACACATAATCCCACCATTGTAGGCGTAATTTTCTTTCAAGATGTCCGAAACAAAAGTATCTGATTTGCGCGTGCATGCGTGCGTGCTTGCGTGTGTGTAGGCCGACCCATTGTGGACAGATCAGATCACCAAGCAGGAATGTCTGTGACTGTGGGATTATTGGACTCTCAGGGAAACTTTCTCCCTCTGTCTCCTCTAGTTTAATATAGAGCCAAATAGTGACTGCTGGCCGCTGCTCCTGCTCTAAACAATAAAAAAAAGTGCTGTGTCACAACAATTTATTTGGTTTCATTATTCTCCTTTCTCACATGTCGACTTGCAGTTCTTGAAGCACATCTTTGTTTTTGCAGGTGAACATTTATTTCGTCCATCTTAGAACAACTGCAAAATGGACACTCTCCTCTAAACTCTGTGGCCTTTTCGTGTGTACAGCCACTTCACACAAACGATGAGAAAACTGTTCTGAGTGGGAACGATGCTTGTTCTGCCTTTACAAATGAGGGCTCTGTCTTCGCTGGTTAGGTCAGTGTTGACACAGACACAGCGTGCGGTGCAGAGCGCTTGTGTGAGAAGGTTGAGGATGTTGTCAGTCTTTGGCGCTGATGATATTTTTGAGACTATTGCTTGAAAAATCCTGTAAATGTGTAGTGGAACATTCTGGTGAGTGCACGAGCACAGGACAGGGGGAGACATGCCCGGAGGAGACAAGGAAAGACTACACTCTGCTAAGCAGTCAGCCCTGCCAGGTCTCTGAGAAGAGACAGTGAATTGGATTTGATTGCGTTTCATGCTAATGGATTTGCGTATCGTCCAGTTTGAATGTTTACTAAGCTCTCTTGCTGGTATGTCTTTACAGAGAAAAGTGGAGAATTCATGATGAGTTCAGGTCACCTAGGATAGTCTTGAAGTTTTGCTGAAGATTAGATGAGAGCTTTGATGCAGCTGTCAAACATAAATACAGCCAGCAGCCAGTTACCTCAGCTTAGCATGAATACAAGTGAAGCTGGGGAAAATTCTGGTAAGAGAATCTGCCAACAAGCACCTGAAAGGGCTGCAATTACAGTAGTGATTTTCGACTTTTGCACAATGGTAAAATGATCAATTATACTTTGCAGGTTGCATTTGTTGAACTTCAAACGTTGCTAAAACATGACTAAATGATCAGACTACCAGCCAGCGGGACACAGAGATGAAAAGGGAGCTAATTTTTTTATTCTTTATTAAATCAAAGCTAATATAATAACTACTCTTTTTTGAATCAAACTATGAAATAATTACAGGGCATGGGTGAAGAAGAGAGAAAGTATGAAGAAAGTAGCCACCCTCCAGATTTGAGAAAGCTGTTTTTAACAAAACTTTCCATGCTGACTGAAGCATCAGATTTACTGCACCGGTTTGAGAGTGATAGCAGCCTTCTCTTGTGTTCTCGTGGCATAATGCTACAATGAGGCAGTAGGGAGGCACTGCAGACATTTTACACTGTACAACTGAAGACTGTTTCAAGCCAGGACATGCTTTCACAGCTACACTTCAGTGAGAAGACTCCTGAACTTTTCCCTTATTCTGGATAAGTCGATAAAAATGAACACACAAGTCATTACAGAGACGTTTCCTGAAACGTCTCGACCAGCCTCTTGTTGCAAAAACATTTTGGAGATGCACACCTAAGATTGGAAGAGTTTATATAGTTGAATTCTATGATGATAGAATGGGGAGAAATGATAAGAGGAACAAATAGCATCCAAAATCCAAAAGCTGATCAAGCATACAATGGAATCTTTTTATCGGAAATCAGATGTATAGTAGCTGGGATTGCAGTGTTATGAAAATATAGACAACTGTGGAATCTGGTTCCTCGTGGTATCCCTGGAGCAAAGTCATCACTACCTTGTCAGGATGACTTTCATCACAAATCACTGAACTGTTTTCGATCAGTGGATTTGTTCTTTTCAATGTTGGCCTCAGAAACGTGCACAGTTTTCATGCATGCTAATCTATAATTTGTATTGTACAGCAGCTGTGTGTCACGACAAGGATCAGGTCTCGTGTGACATCCATGACAGCTCATGGTAACCCAGAATTGCTTCGCCGCTTCGAGTGTGGCAGCTGTCGATGTTGCAGTTTTGCGTGTGAGAGTGAATGAGTTTAAATCTGGTTACTGCTCAAGACTGAGGACAATGTGCCTGCTGTTTTTGAAGCAGTATCTTTTTCTTCAGGGATGAGCTGGTGGCTGCAGACGGTCCCCAGAGGAAGGCTGGACTGTGCAGCCTGCTCTAATGGGGAGAAGGGAGCAAAGCACAGCAGTTCAGATACAAAGATGATGGTCACACCATCCATGTATCATTCTATCTGCATAGCTGCTTGACAGCCAATTTCTCATGCATGCTCAAAGCACATAAATCTAGATTGGTATACTGACTCCCTTTCCGGCATTTGATCAGTTCACCTTCCGTTTCCACACTATGCAAGCCCTAATAACAATATTTTTAGCTTTGCTCCCTCCGTTTCTCACTTTTGTACTGTGTCACAGTGTCTTTTCTCTTCTTTGAGGTCTTCTCTGTGCACAACTAGGTTGGGAGCACATTCTCTGTTCAATGCCGAAGGCCCTCGTCCTATTGTAGGCACTGAACAAGCCTCATGGGACTAGTATTTAGGTCAGGTACTGAACACTGCAAAGACAGATCACCTGTCATATGCTTTGCTCCTCTTTATTTGTTCCTGTGGACTCTCACTCGGTAACAACATAAGCATAATCTAAATCAGACCATGTCCGATGTCACAGGCCTGCAGGACAACTAATGTGAAGGCCTGTGATTTAAAGACTTCCAAAATTGGCTTAAAGAGTGCATGATGCAGTTCTCCTTTGGGACAGAGGAGATATTTCCTCTCCCTCGAAGTGGAAGACATGAGCTATAGACAAAGGAAGAGGAGAATCCCTGCACATCATGTTTGAATTTTGGGAGAAATCTCAGGCGGTTTAGCTGTCATGCTGCTCCAGTCTAGACAGTAGAAAACCAGACTGTGAGCTTTTGCTGCTCGACTTCTTTTTAATGCTCCGCTTTGTGTGCTCGGGTTGATTTGTTTACGATTCACAGGTGAGGGATTCTTATGCATTTCTCAATCTGCTTTTGCACGTTCAATAGTTTGGCAGAAGCACAATATTTTAATACATTCACTCGTTGGTGTGTAGATGTTCGTAATGTGGCCATCTTGATTATTTTTTTAAGCATACTTGTTTATTTTCTAACTTCAATTAGAAGCAATCAACTTGTTTCATACTTTCTCCTGGTCACCTGTGGCCTCTCAAGTGTCTCTGGGCTGCTCAATAGGCCCACCATAATTTTAATCATTCTCAATGACTAAAGCTTTGTTACTTAGATTCCACTTTAAAAGTTAAACAATAAAATGAAAATAGATGCAGAACATATGCAACACTTAGAATAAAAGTTAAAGTCACACAGTTCTACGGGCCTATAAAAATGCAAAATATTACACAATCGTCTGCAAAGTTCATTTTTTATTTGCTATTGAAACTACAGTGTAGAATCTTTGCCAGACAGACTGAAGAAGTTTATTGCTCCCTGTAATTTACACTCCACAAAGATTTTTAGTTTTTAAAAATGTATTTACAAGAATAAACCCCTTGAGAAGTATCCTCTCCATATCAAGAAGGCCCCAAAATAAAGGTCCTCTCTGTGACAGTAGAGGTTAAATTCACTGCTACGGATATGCTAACAGAGACATTGAATAAAACAAAACATATTACAATTAAGCTAATTACAAAAGTCAATCACAATGCAAAGACACAGAACCTTTTTAAAGAAAGCCAACAATAAAGTCTTTACATGATGATTATTTCACTCAGATTATCTGAACGTGGGAAAGTCTGAGCGAAAACTGCTTTATGCTGACAATGCAGATTTTCCAAATGGATCATATTCTGCTCATTGTGGAGAAAAAGTTATTTCATTCACATTTTGGCACTCAAAACAAACATTTCCACAGCTCATACATTAGCAGTATAGCAGTATTTAGGAGTGGTGTTAAAGGGAAAATAGTGTTTTAGTACTAATTGTCACTATAACAGAAGGTGGAAACAGCATAGACCGATCTGTACTGTACTACATACCCTATATACTCGAATTAGACCTCTATATAGGTCTAAGTAATCTACTGAATGTCTGTTATATTGCCTATAATGTAGTGGATGACAAATGGCCCAATGACAAACAACTGTCAGCATAAAAATGAACTCTTTATTCAGTTTGAATTTTGGGGACTGTGCAAGGCCCAATGATCCATGAGATAACACAACGTTCATTATCCCGATCCTGCTGTGAGCATTATGTGGCTCCTACATCTTAGAAGGTTTCCATTTTTTGTTCATCGACCGATTCAGCCCCTTTTTAGTGAAATCTGTGTAAATATTGGTTATAAAAAAAAGGGGGGGTGTTTGTGCTGGGAAATGTGGTGTTTCTTTCCCTTTTTTTCCTTTCACTGAATGTCTTTCTCCTGTTTCTCTTGCAGGAGACGTTTACATACAGCCAACACAGGATATAAAAAATCCTGTGATATATGGAGTCTTCTCTGTTTCTGGGTCAGTGCACTATTACAAATACTGAATGTGCTCTATTACTGTTGATTTAGGGGTGAAATTCACCCTTTTGTTTTTTTATCCCTTTCTGCTCCTTCCACTTGGACTCCACAGGTCTGTGTTCAAAGGCTCAGCGGTTTGCGTGTACTCCATGGCCGACATCCGCATGGTCTTCAATGGGCCATTCGCTCACAAGGAGGGTCCCAATTACCAGTGGGTGGCCTACACTGGAAAGATCCCCTACCCACGACCTGGCACGGTGAGCCTCATGCTGTGCTGACCCAGCAAACACACGACCCCCACAGAAAACTGGCATAACACTAACTTTTTTTCTAACCTCAAGTAGAACCCACCTGAATGCAGACATCAGCATATCACTGAAATATAAATATTACTACAAGACAGCCCCTGTACTTCTTTTTATTTTATTTTATTTTTTCAGTTTTTGCTACTTTTGGCATGAATTCAGCATTGGTTAATGTCTGTCTTCTAGTGCCCTGGAGGTACATTCACTCCCAATATGAAGTCCACAAAAGACTACCCAGATGAAGTGATTAACTTCATGAGGAATCACCCTGCCATGCACAATGCCGTGTACCCAGTGCACAAGCGCCCCCTGGTGGTCCGTACCAACGTGGACTACGAGTTCACCACCATCACTGTGGACCAGGTGACAGCTGCTGATGGAAACTACGAAGTGCTCTTCTTAGGAACCGGTAGGTCAATATAAATGATTTGAACTTTTATACAGGATGTACACAGGAATCGTACATGCTTTGGGCCTTGGACATTATTAAACCTTTTAACCGTTGGTTTTGAGTAATCAGCATGTAAACATGAAGTCACACTGAACCCATGAACTCTTTGATGAGAGTCAGAGCTGTGAAAGACAGAGTCAGTGGGAAGCTGAGTAATGAGGGACAGAAACCCCCCCCCCCCCATGGAAATAAATCCTATGTAAGTGTAGGGCTTGTCTCCCCCTGTAATCATTTATCATTAGGAGAAAAGAATTCTTGCCTTTTGTGTCAGAGTGGAAATTTAACCAATCAAAGGGTTTCTGCCTCACTCTGCTCTCATGAAGTAAACAACAGGAGATTTGTACCTGCAGGGCAGGGGTGGATCAGCAGCAGGGGGGAGAGGGGAAGAACACAAGAGGAGGAAGGAGGTTATAGTTAGCATATCCATCACCTTAATCTTGCCCACTGGTGTGAGAGCGATTATCTATTTTCCTGCGTGTCTGCAGGCTTTAATAAGGCCTCTGTGTGACAGCCGCCACCGCACAGTATGCTGCCCTTACATGTCGTATATGACGCCACTTAACTGGATTCTTTGTTCAACTGTGCATTACGGGGAGGAGTCTGTTAGGCTTGTGTGCAATGGCGGCCACTGTGGAGGAATGTGTGTCCATTCAGTTGCTGTCAGAGGCAACTATTCAGTCCTGCATTGAAATTCAATGCAAAAGTCATAATAAATCTCAGGTATCCCACTCACAGGACCTCTTTTAGAGACATTGCGCATGACGGAGATAGGTTGAGGAATGCCTAATGGCATGCAAATGAATAGGTCAAGACGAAAATGACACAAAAGTTTCGTCACGGCTGCGAATATGGCGAGTGGAATGGAGCTTTACGTCATTGAGAAAATGGTAAACTGAAAAGGATGGTGTGATGTAGCGGAGAAGTACAGTGCGACCTGTTGATGTGAGGATTACCCCTTGTTTGAGCTTGCTGAAAGAATAAAATGGGAATCCAAGGGGCTGCTGACAGGCAAGAGGGTGTGAGGTTGCAGGTGTGTTGCTGACAGGTGTGTGTGTGTGTGTGTGTGTGTGTGTGTGTGTGTGTGTGTGTGTGTGTGTGTGTGTGTGTGCGTGTGTGTGCGTGTGCGTGTGCGTGTGCGTGTGTGTGTGCGTGTGCGTGTGCGTGTGCGTGTGCGTGTGCGTGTGCGTGTGCGTGTGCGTGTGCGTGTGCGTGTGCGTGTGCGTGTGCGTGTGCGTGTGCGTGTGCGTGTGCGCGTCTTTTTCGGCCCACAGACAAGGGGACGGTTCAGAAAGTCATTGTGCTGCCTCGAGATGACCTCCAGACTGAGGAGCTGGTGCTGGAGGAGGTTGAGGTTTTCAAGGTGCGCATTTATTACTTTCATACACCGCCCCCTTTTGCTTCAAATGTATTATTTGTCCTCCTCCTTTCTTTGTTTGGATTGTGTATGTGTCAAAGTTTGATTTGCTGTATTGATCTGACATGGTGCTTGCAATTGTTTCTTTCCCCAAGGTCCCTACTCCCATAACAACAATGAAGATCTCATCCAAAAGGGTAGGTCTGCCAGATTGTTTTAACCTTTCCTCACATGAAGAGAGAAAAACGCAGCCCTCATAAGAAATTAGCAACCCAGTTTGGAAAGGTCACACGCTCCATGCCTACAGCTATACTTGCCTGTCACTTCATGCCTCATAATTTATAGAGCAGCAATAAATCTGGTGGACAATGAATATGAAAATGTGGAAAAGTCATTAAAACTTGAGTGTTTTCTTTCAAAGTGATTAAAATACTTGGACTCCTTCGGCTGTCATGACATCATGACGCAGACAGAGTTTGGATTACACACAACCTGCCCAGATTGATGAATTTTGAGCAGCTGATCATAACGTTATGGTGGCAACCTCCTCAAGATGAGCTTGATACTATCCTGAAATGAGTGTATTGATGCTTGAGTGTAGGAGTACGATTTTTATATGTTTCTCATCACATCCGCCCGGTTAAGGAAGAAAGGAAAAAGTAGTCATGAGTCATCTGAAAAGCTATTTGTTATCCACATGTGAAATTGAATCACTGACGAACATTAAAAGTTTCATGTGAAGCGCTTTGAGAACTATTTTGCCAGGTTTATGTGGTAAATCCACTCAGAACTCTGTAGTGGCCAGTTTTAATATTGCAGGATAGAAAACAATCACATCAGCATATTTAAACCTGATGCCTGGATTTGAATAGCTTTGGATCTAAATCATTTCAACTGACCTGAAGAGGTTTTGTCAAACTTTTTTTTTTTTTTTTTACAAAACCTTTGTAGGTTTTAAAATGGCACCACTGGAATCAGTTCATGATTATTTCAGGCCTCTGCTGGTTCTCCTTGAATGAGATGTTTATGAAAAAAGGGGGGGAAAACCCAAAAACGTTTTCAACTCTTATTTTTCCATCTTCTTTTCCCACAACAGCAACAACTTTACGTGTCCTCTGTGGTCGGCCTGACCCAGTTGGCTCTTCACCGGTGTGATGTGTACGGCGAGGCCTGTGCTGACTGCTGCCTGGCCAGAGATCCCTACTGCGCCTGGGACGGGAAGTCCTGCTCACGTTACTCTGCGTCGCAGAAGAGGTGAGCACCAGCAGCAGTGTTGGCATGAGCTCTGCTAACTTCATAACTAACCCACTGCCTGAAGCGGTGCATTAGACAAAACTCAGATCAAGCTGCCTGGATGGCCTTTGTGGCATTTATCTGTTGTCTTAAACACTGTTTGGGTATGTGAATAAAACTAATAAATTATAGCATTGTAACATTCACGGGTGGTGGTTTGCGGTGAGATTTACTGATATTTCTAATGGCTCCATGTACTCTTGAATGGCTTTGAATGGCTTGCGGTTGCTTTATATATTTTTTTTCTCTCCTTATTCGGCAATACTGGTCTGACCCCTTTAGACGTAGTCGGAGGCAGGACGTCAAGTACGGGAACCCTATCCGCCAATGCAGAGGCTTCAACTCTAATGGTAAGATGCATAATGAGTGTCTATCATTGAATTTAAAAAGTTGACGTGCCTCATTTTTATGAGATATAATGACTCTATACTAGCTTTTTATGTGAGTCATGGAAGCTGTATTAAGCAAAGGAGTTTGATTTGCCATGACTGAGATTTTGCTTCTGAGAAATTGATCTTTAATAAGTGCTCTCTCGTTCCCTTTTGTTGCCCTGCAGTCAACAAAAACACCCTGGAGATGGTGCAGTATGGCGTGGAGGGCAGCAGTACCTTCCTGGAGTGTCAGGCCCGCTCTCCTCATGCAGTGATCAAATGGCATCTGCAGAGAGATAACAGTGACCGCAGGAAAGAGGTGAGCCACTCAGTATGTCTGCAAATCCCAGGTTGTATAATATTGATATAAGTTGTACCTCATGAAAAAGGCTTCATAATTTTTTTGATTATTTTCATTTCATTCATGTTTATCCCCAGCATCAGTCCCATAGACAGAGGGTGTTACTGTATGTTCACTCTCCTATAAGTGCAACACACATCTCTGGTGTTTATCCCACAAATGCAAGTTCCTCACAAATGTGACAGGAAAGTATAAGATTAGCTGCTGAGAATCACTGCTACAACAAATAATACAATCTACCGAACACAAATGGTCAATTCCTATAAATGGACTATAAAAAAAAAGAAGAAAAGAAAACCTTCAGATACAGACTTAGACCTTCCAGTAATTCATTCTAAAGTATGACATAAACCTCCTAAACTACAGCATGAAATTCTATCTCCCACGTCATGAGCTCATAATAAACCAGTGTATCCACAGGCAAACACGAGTAATTTCGTTTGGATGTATCCTCTACAATATTTCATTTCATCTTCTTACTTTGTTGTGGTGGAGATAGAGATCTACACACGCTGTGACACTTTAGAAAAATAACTTCTATGTAATTTCTGTCTGAAGATCTATTAACTTGATTAAATGATTCAAGCTTTGATTGAATGATGCCTGATTTGTCACAAAGACCTCCGACTCTCCTGAAACCCAAAGGAAAGGCACATAAAAGGAAGCTGTGAAAAAAACCAGCCCTCTCATGACACACGGTATAACTCCAAGGCACTAGTTAAAGTTTTATTGTGAAGCTGTGTAATGTTGCTGCTTCTCTTTTATTGACTATTCTCTTGGATGGTCTCTAATCCCAAAGGCAGAGCCAGCTTCCCTGCTGCTCGCAGCTTATTTTTCTGGGCTAAGAAAGCTATCATCACTTAATCAGATATCTGGCTGTGGGTGGCTGGAAAGAGGAGAAATGACAGCAATGCATGGCTGCTGATTACTTTTGGATTGAATGTTCATTCAGCACACACATTCAAGATAATTTTCCACAGACTTTTACTATAGATAATCTGATGCATTTTACATGAAGATATCTGACTAAACTGTACATAAAAGAAAACGAATCTGCTTAGATGCCCACAGACAACATTTCCAAAGTAGTCAAGTATCAATTTTGTGAGATGTATTTTCCAATCAGACCTTGTGAGAGTTTACCAACCTCATTTGATTAATGGGGACTTCCTGTCATCCATGCAAATGCAAATCCCGCACATGGCTCGTGTAAGCGGAGTTGTTTTGGGCCCAATTTGCTAAGAGGAAACATGTAAATAAATCCAGAAGACGTCACATAAAATTTCAGAAGATCAACTGCTTTTGAATCATACTCCTGCCCAAGAAGATACTGGCTTCCTGTAATAAGCTTTTCTTGACTTATTTTGAAATAAATCAACTTCTTATTTGAAGATACTTACCTTACCCTGAAAAATTAATTCTGACAAATATGTAGGACTAAAGGAATCATTCTGAGACAAACTGGGGTGGCTTTCCATGTGCCTTAGATTTTTATAATTCCCCACAGCTCACTTCCTCAAAAATCCACTTTGTGGCATGCTACATATCACATTACAAGCCAACAGTATGAACAGTACAGTTGATCTTGTTATGATTCTTTTTTTTGTTTATTTATAAAAACATTTCATTTAACAGCGTAACTTCATACATACGCCATACTCTTTACTAGATACTGAAAAAAAACAGCACTAAAATACTGTTTCGTCTCGAAAACAAAACTTAAGAGTACCAGGACCTGTCTCAAGTTCACCATTGAGATGATGACCGAAAGCCTTCTGCTCTGCAAGTGTGGGATTATGAACCTTGAGCCAACTGGAAAGTAGCATAACAATTGGCGGAAAAAAAGGGTATGACATCGAGTGATGGTGTTTTAAAGACTAGCTCATCTGGAACAGACTTGTTCTTTGTGAAACAGGCCATCATTTCTGCTTTTGAAGTTGGTGAATGCTCCTCTGTTATCACCCAAGCCTACAATTTGTTTTCAGTGTTGCCAAATTTTCAAGCCTCAACACACGAGGCTGAGGTTGTCTATATTCCAAATCTATTTGCTGGATCAGCTTTGAGACTTCATGACATATTGATGTGACATGCTCCTTTTTTTTTCCAGCTCCCCATCTGTGACATAAGCTTGTGCATTTCAATTTCTGACAACTCATAGTAACTTTGTAGCGCTTCCTAAAGATGACACCGCTGTGAAAGCTGATTAAAGTTGAGATTTGAATTTTACCATTGAGCGTCATATTTTTTTTGGTTTCGGTGCATTTGCAAACTTGCCAAGTTTCTAGGGGGGGGGGGTCCTTTTTTTTCTTCTCTCTCAGCTTATTTTGTCACGCAGATGATTATCTGCTTAGTGAGAGGAAAAAAGAGCGTTTTGTATTTTGAATAGGATCTGGTCTTAATAGCTTCTGTCTTTGAGGATGACAATGCAAACAAGTTCTTATTTTGTATTTTCTTTTCTACTGGGAGGATACTGTACCACCAACAGAGACACACATGAAAGGCAGCAGACTTGAGTGAATTGTGGGAAAAACTAAAGCTTTTAGGACGACTTCAAAAAGAAGTGTGAGATAAGCATGAATGTGTGTTTTGAGATTTTCCCATGCATCCCACACTTGCCACTTCACTGCAACTCTGACAAGTTGATGGTCATTTGAAAGGTGCAAAATGACCAAAATTGCTTTTCAGACGAGTGTTAACATTTTCCCCTTTTATTTCCACCTGAAGTCACTTCTGACCAGTGTGTCATTTGTGGATGACCTTGGTTCAGTTGGTAAAACAGGTGATTCAATATAGACTTTCAGCATGTTCATGTGTCAAACTGTCCCTGGACAAGACACTGAACCCTGCCTGGCTCCCAATGGTGTGTGAGCACCTTGCACGGCAACTGTCGCACTTGGTGTGTGTGAAGCTGTGCAAACGGGTGAATGTAGCTGATCATATAAAGCACTTTAACACATCTAAAATGGTAAAAAAAAAAAAAAAAAAAATTCTGCAGGCTTTTTTTTAGCACAGACTTTCCTGAATTAGCATGTGCTATGGTAATTTATCTTGCTGGCCTTGTTGTCAGTAACCAGGAGAGCCTGACTTTTCTTTCTCTATAATTTTTTTTCTCAGTGGACTTCACTTATATAGTGCTTTTCAACTATGTGAGTAGTCCCAAAGCACTTTACATTGTTAATGACATTCACCCATTCACACACACGTTCACACAACACTGGAGACAGGTGGCACATAGACAGGTGGAGATGGGAATCAAACCTACAACGTTTGGTTTGGAAGACAACCGCTCTACGAACCAAGCCATGCCATCCATATGCTGCCCGTACTGCTGTAATGTGATCATTAAGATGACAATAAGTTTTCCTTCACTAGGCTACTGAGCAGTAGTTTTTAGGTGGAAGTAAAGTGTTTAGATTCTGATTGGGAAAAAAAAGCATAGATCCAGGACAATGAAACTGGGATTACTAGGCAACCGCTGTATCTTGTCTGTGATTACAAACATCAATCACAAGATTATTGGGTTTATCTTTTTCTCAATCTCAGTCTTTTGAGTTTTTTCACTATACTTACTATTTGCCTTAAAGTAGATAGATGTTTATATCATCTATTGGTTTCATGGATGAATGGATGGGTGGATGGCAGGATGGATGTTGGTGAAGTAGCTTTAATCACCATGAGGGGAGGATGCTTTTTTTTCCTTGATAGATAAAATACCATAAGAAGGCACAAAAGCATGAGGCAGGAAAGGAAATTCTCCCACTATAAGTTTTCCACGTTACCAACACTAGGTTATTCACTTTGCATTACACTGGAACTCTCATGTTGCTCATCAGCTGATTTTCTCTTTAAGATGCGCTCTGATGGTCGGATTCTGAAGACGGAGCAAGGCCTCCTGCTGAGGTCCCTGCAGCCCTCCGACACCGGTATGTACCAGTGCACCGCCACAGAGAAGAACTTCAAACACACGCTGGTGAAGCTGCAGCTGGTGGTGCTGTCGGGCCGGGCTGTCAACAACGCGCTGGTGGAGGGCGCCGCAGGGCTGGTTCCATCCTCCCTCCACTCCAGCAGCACCCAGTGGACCCCCAGTGCAGGCCAGTACAAGGACCTGCTGACTATCTTGAGTCAGCCAGAGATGAGCCTGATCAATCAGTACTGCCAGGACTACTGGCAGTATGGAGACCCGCTCCTGGGCACCCTTAAGGCCAAAGACCTGAAGGAGCTCAAGGAGCAGAAGAAGCCGCGCAACCGTCGGCATCACGGTGGCGGAGAGGAGGGAGAGGAGCAGGACGGAGTAGAGACATGAGGAGTGCTGCGGTTTCTGTCTGAAATGTGCTCAACACATCCCACCCCCTGCACCCCCATCCCCTGCCCCCCCACCCCAACTCCTGTGAAGACTGGGACAGACTCGATGAGAGTAGCAACGTGAAAAAAAGAAAAAAAAGTTCCACAACCCGGATAAAAAAAAAGTCCAAAATACAAACTGGGGGAAAAAAGAGGCTTCCAAACAAAATCCCACATAAATCCAGTCGAACCATAAGATATATGATACACAGTATTTATTGTAGGTTGTATATAGTACCATTCTGTGGATTTCTTTGTACCTATAGAAAAAAACAGACATGCTCTTTGTGTATAGGTACCTTTGGGGGCAAAATATTGTTATTATTGATGTTAATTTTATTGTTGCTGTTACTGTCACTGCAAAACTCATCTGAACAATACTATGACCTTGGTGATTGTTTGGATGTGTTATCAGGCATGTAAGCTGTTCAGACCGAGCAAAGAGGCTCTCTAAGGAGGATATGAGCTGTTTATAAGAGGTGACGGGATCTCTGAAACTTTATTTAGTTGTTTTTTTTGTTTGTTTGTTTTTTGTTTTTTATCATGTTTGTTTTTTTCGACTTAATGCCCAGACTCTGATTTCTGGACACTCCAGGACCGCTGGAGATGCAAGCTTGTCGTGGCTTCATGCAAAGACTTTGTATTACGAGTGGACCATAGACACATGGTCCTGATTGGGACTCATAGAAGACTGCCAAAATTAGGCTGCTTTGGGGGACAAAATAGTGCTCGTCTTCTTTTTTTCTCATTCTGATTCCTTTTTGAAGGACTGACTGTAAAATGACAGCTGTGGCACCAGTTAAAGAGAAATTCACCATCACCTACTTCTCCAAGTAACCTGCAGCTTTGCTCTAACTGACGGTTAAAAAAACCAAACCGTGACACATAAACAAAGCACAAATTGGGTCACTTTGTATAAAAATGATCGGGAATTTTCAATAGCAAACATCATTTGACTTGCTGTGGTATAGTGGGGCTCAAGGATTTGCACACAAGGGCATTATTGTTTTCCATTTAAGGGACACTGGCTGCGGCATAACAAAACAAGCACACTTGGGCGAGGTAAAGGTGACCTAAGAAAACACAAATGCAGTTTACAATAAAAGCATTGCCCAGAACGGGAAGCAATTGTTCAGCAGTCCTGGGCACACAAGACATCTTTTCATATTTCCTCTTTGACATTCGTATGTGGAAAAAAAATTACATTTGAAAAAAAAAAAAAAATTACCCATATACACAACTGAGCATTGTAATAATGTTGTGACACTAACCAAAATATCGGGAAGCTGGCTTTCATTGTGTGCATCAATCTGTATTTGTACGGTAATTCTGATAAGATAGTGTGCGTGTGTGCGTGTGTGCGTGTGTGCGTGTGTGCGTGTGTGTGTGTGTGTGTGCGTGTGCGTGCATGGGTGTTTTCTTCTGTTTTTCATCTCTGTGGGTGTACAGTGCAGTCGGTTGGAGAGACAGTGAAATAGAGGGAACGGATGCTTTAAAGATGCCATCATTTCACATATCCCCTGTACAAAGCATGGTACATATTTTCATAGACGTCACAAATTCATATTTCCCAACAACAACTTGTATCTCACCTCAGTGTTTGAGTAAAACAAAGATATGAGCGAACATCATTGGATAAAGTGGATGAAAAAAGAAAATACATTATCTTCTATGTTCACACCATGTTATTACAAACAGGACAAGCCATGCCATTTTTGACATTGAGTAATATTAATTAAAAAAATTGTTTTGGCCTTGTAGGACCCAACATTGACAATTCTGGAAAGATGCATCCATAATTCATACATGAATACTCATATCCCGTCTTCAAAATCCCAGAATCCATCAAAGCTCCTGATTAACTAATTCCAGTGAGACCAGTGATCTACATCAAAAAAGGAGCAACAAGATAAAAGGTTGTACATTTTGTTTGAATTTCTTTTTTAAAATGTGTCTTAAGTTACTGTGTGGGTGTGTGTGTGTGCGTGTATTTTATTTTATCTTTTGCATCATCAAGACTTTCTGAGAAAAAAGTTTAAAAAAAAGATGCACAGAGGTGATGTTATTGTAATGACTTGTGTAAATTACTCTATCTTCCCTTTCCATTGTTGTTGACTAATAAATTAAAGCTCTATATTTTATAAGAATGGAATGCTCCCCCCTTCATTGTGATTGATGTTATTATCCATGTTCTGCCCACAAATCCTTTGGATCCTTGGAATAAAGTTGTACCTGTTAAAGAGATATGTATGCACATTTGTATATAAAACACACACTGCATTTGGTTATGTACTAAGGCCAGTGGAGCATTAAACATATTTACCTCCAGGCCTGATAGATGTGGATTATCGCCCTCATTCACAGGAGTACTTGAAGGTTCAACGCAGATTGAGAAAATCAGCAGCCAACAAACCCCTTCCTGAGTTGTTAGTCAATACGTCAATAACGTCTCAATGAGGACAGATATTTAGCATTTAACTGCAAGATTCCCATCTATTTTTTCTAAAGCAGAATAACACTTCTAATCATACTTGGAGTTTAGACGTAATAAAGTTATATTACATAGTTACTGTGCTTACGTTGGTTTTTCAAATGTATGTAGTTGAATATACCTTTACGCTCCACATTTGGTTAAATACCTGTACCTTTTACTCCTTGCATTTCACAAAAGTGGTTCAATTAGTGTCCCGATGTCCACACAGGTACTGAACAACAGCATGTATGATACAGAAAGACGCTAGAAAGGTTTGCTTTCTGTGATTCCAACTAGAAAATAGGATGTTTAGAGCCACTTTATGCAGTGGTTATTGGCGGCTTTTTATTTATTTATTCTATTTAATTGTTTTATCTTGAATGAATTGAATCAATGAAACTTTTATTTCAAATATAAAGAAAAAAGAAAGAAAGGAAAAGAGAATCTTTTACACTCTTAGATTTATGTTATTGTCTATTTAAGCCTTTTATTAGCAGTAGTTTTAAAAGCTGTATATTTTTGCCAGATACATGCATATCCACCACCACCCCATTGTCACAGTTAAAAAAAGATACATTCTTTTACTGACTGTCTATTTTGTAAATAAATTTTGGAACGGGGAGCCTTTGACTTAAGTAAAACAGTTAACTCAGTATTTCTACCGTACACATTTTTCAATATATTTGAATCTTTTTTTGCACTTGCTGCCATCTCTGCTTTTTTCACACTTCATGATAGGAAAATCCATTTGCTTTACATCTGATTAGGAGGAGGTGAAATGTCCCAATAAAATGTTTAAAACGACATTCTGACTTTATTGTTCAGGATTTGAAAGAACTCTCCCACAGTATAGATTATTGAAAAAAGAAAAGAACATATGGTCAAGTGATTCACTTCTATTTAGCAGATGCCCCAGCAAATATAATTCAATACAATGAGCTAATGTTTTCATTTGAGCATTATTTGATACTCTTATCTGATAAAATGGTTTAAAAAGTTAAAAAAAAAAAAAAAAGTTTATATGCAGCAAAATATTTGTCAAAGATTATGAAAAGTCTGATAAAATCTTATTAAAAATAACAATTTACACCAACAGATAAGCTTTAAAGACAAAAAAAATACCTTATATAGTCCAACTAAGTGTGGACTGCAAACAAAGTTTTTGTTCTGGACAATTAGACACTTATGTCTTTTCACCTGTCTAGAATTTTACAGTTCTAAATCAAAAGTTTACTAGTTTGACTGTCAAGTCTCTGTGTCTGCCTCTGTGTGTTTCACCTTGTGTTTCCAATTAACCAATGGCCTTCTCCTTCTGTGTGCTCCTATCGTTGTGTTCCACCTGTGTGCTTCCCTTGTGTATTTAAACCCTCTACCTCAGACCGTCTTTGACGGTTCGTCTCGTCAATATGTCTCGCCACTTGTCATTACGTCACCCCTCTCATCATGTCGCTCCTGTGTTCTCCTTGTGTTCCATGGACTTTTGCTGCTATAAATCTGGATATTACGGAACTTCCCGAGTCTGTGCTTGGGTCCATCCACACTCCACATGCATTCCCTGAGATTGACACTGTAGAAGCTCCTATTGTTTGCATGTCTTCATCATTGTGTTATTTTATTTTTTACTCAATATTTCGTGTCTCTTCCAAGCCATTAGTCAGCTCTAATACTTCCATCATGTCTCAGGTGAAGGAAGTTTAAGAAGATGGACTCTGGTTGGGAGCAGCTGATGGGAGCATGCTTGTTGTCACGTTCATGAAGTGTCAGTAGAGAGACAACTGAACCTTCCACACCTCATTAAAGCTTTGATGGTGGGTTTGATCTTTGATTACTGATTGGCCCAAGAGTTATATGCTCCCACAACAAAAGGCCATGAAGAGAGAAAAGTGGTGAATGTGAAGCAGTGCAACATCAGTGAGAAAGTATCTCTAAGACACCCGCATGAGAAGTCAATATAGAAAATGAAAAGTAAATGAACAAATCTTATGTTCATTACATGAAAGAGGTGAAAGGTCGACAAGCAGAAAAGACTATTTGATATGTAATAGATACAAATCTTTATATATTCAATGAATCTTAATGGTAAGAAATAGGAATAAACCCCCTGTATAGTGTTGAACTATGAATTTAATTTGTTTGGGATCATTTTGCTGTTGGAACTCAGAGGAACTCAACCTATACATTGATAGCAGACAAGATAGCTATCAATAACCCTTCTTGAAATGGCAGAACAGAAGAAGATACAGTATGTGCTGGTAGTTAAACAAAAGAACTGGTCCAACTTTGAGATGGTTTCTCTTCCACAAGGAGGAATAAATTACATTAGGCCTGAAATTCTATAGTAATAAAGACTGTCGCCCTGCAGATGTCACAAATTACAAAATGACGAACAAAACAGGAGGTGGAGCTGATATAGCCCACAATCCTATGAAGTCACTCGTGATTTTCAGGGTTTTTTCCCCCTCATTGTGTTTTGTGTTTCACGTGAAGGGTCCTACACATTGCACCCCGAAGCATAAATGTTTTCCTTGTTTTGATTGCCATAACAGCTCGGGGTGTAAATAAGTCATGATGGACTCATGTTTCTGGTCCTCTCAGAGAAACGCCACTGGCTTAATTCATGGCAGGTCAATAATGAAGGACGTAGCAGCAGAGGCAATGATGCTGAAGATTTGGATTTTCAATTGCATGAATGAAAGACAGGTTATGTTTGTTGTTGTAGTTTTTGATAGCAACTTTTCAACCTATGTTTGCTTACCTTCATTAGCTTTATTCAAGTGGGACATACAGGTATGTTGTAAAGCTACACTTATCTGCTCGGTGTAGCCTCAGTGACCCTTTTCTCAGGACACAAGAAGCAATATGTCATAGTTTGCAAACCATCACAAGACATTGAGAGCATCAGATGAGAATTGGACTTTGGAGGAGTCTGTTTCCCGTTGTTTATGTCCCATAGAAAGACCTCTGTTCCCTTCGCTTATCTGATCTCTGCAAAGCCGAGTAGAGGCGACTCTGATGGGAGACAAACAGTCCTGAATAGAGGACAGGGTCGGTTTCCCCCGCACTGGCTGCATAAATGATATCTGTGTCATCACCACACGTCACCTCAGATAAAACCATCTCAGCCACTGGCTCAAAACCACAAAAGTCACCCACATTCTGTAAATGTGGAAAAGTGGCCCACATTTCTGTCCCATTCTTCATAGCACAAGAGAAATCTGCTCCTGAAGGGATTCATCTCCACAGCATGACCCAGTGCCAAGCCGTGGCATCACTAGCACCATTCAAATGACTTTGCAGATGAGGAATCCGGCTGAGTCTTATCACGGAGTGTGATCTAGTGGCTCCGGAGCAACAGCAGCAGCTCTGGGGGTATCTGCTCTGTCTCTCTCACAGTGCGAGCTATCCGACACTGACTGCATTGTTGGAGCACCGGCACAGAAGTTAGATAATGAGAGGCAGGAGTTTGACATGAACCTCAGTCTTTGTTCACTTGCGTCCCACTAAAGACCGGCAGTCTTGGCCAGTTAGAGAAAGAAATGATTAACTGGCACTAATTTAAAAGTTTGTCCAGCATCTCATCCCGATCTGGGTTTGAGCTTTAGCTCCCTATGTGCCTGGATTCTTTATTTTGTACGTCACACCCTTGCGTTGCCACAAACTTCCAGCTCTCATGTTGTCATACTTTCACATGAAGTAGCCATGTGCATGTTAAGCTCCAGGGACAGAGAGGGATAGACATTATTCAACTCAAAGTTAAATGAGGGAGCAATACTGCTCTCTGCTGTTTCTTTTCCATCACCACAGGAGTCCTGCTCACAGCAGCAGTACATGTTGTTTACAAGAGGTCTCAAGTCGTTGCATCTTCAAGGTAGCACCCTGCTGCTACATACGGTACCTGATTGGAATAAAGGGCTCTTTATTCTGCTCCCTTGCTGATGACTTCACCATTAGATTCATGAGTGCTGAAGCAGAGAAACATTGGAAACATGAAGGACCAGAGCCCCTATAGGACCAGTTCTGAACAGTCCTCATGTAAACCAGGAAGTGCATCATTGTGAAAATGTATGATATGACAATTTGGTTTGCAGTAGAAGTAGGGAATTATAGATATGCAAATTTTATCAATGATATTTATTTTTTAAATATAAATAGCACTATTGGGTGTCTATTTTATGTATGTACCTTTAATCTTACAATTTTCATTAGATAATCTACTCCAATCCCTAAAAAATAACTTGCTATTGACTTTCCCCTCGATCTTTTGACGGCTCCTTTCAATATCTACATGTGCAGTTCTCTTATCCATCCATGGAGATATAAACAGTCTCTCACACAGACACTTGAGTAACCCACTAATTTACCTCAAATGAATTTACTTAGACAATGGGAGAAAATCCATACCTGAAGAAAATCCATGTACAGAAGGCAAACCTGCAAATTCCACTCAAGTAACCCCAAGCCTGGAATTGATCTGGTAGTCAGTAGTCAAGCTGTGAGGCCAATGTATGAACCACTACTCCTCTGTGTAATTGGTTAAACAGAGTACAAAGTAAAAATATAATTTATGTCATAGCTGGTGTGTGGGACTATTTCACAATGTGGAAATTAATTTGTAAATTATGCAGTGTGCATTAGTGCACAATGTGAACGTGAAGAGATTGCAGATAACATAAAATGCATTGAGCAACAACAACCTCTTACCTAAACAGTTTGGTTTGTATCTGCATTGGGTAAATCCTTCAAAATAGCTGCAGGGTTTTTATTTTTATTTTAATGAATCAATTTTTCTTCATATCTAATAATGAAAATGAAACAAATAAAACAGGTTTAGTGGAGAACCTATTACGACCTTTACAGTGAGGATCCTTACAATATGTATCATGCTTTTAGTATTATAGTATCTGCTTGGTATGTTGCTTGAATTGGTCTGCTTCACTGTTCTTTTGTAACTTTTAACTTCATCAATTTGAATCAGTCTGTTCTGATTAGTTCTTTAAACTCTGACGTTAGCATGTGATTAGAAACTACATATCATTCAGGATCACATTTCTCCTCTTCTTTTCAGTAGTAAATTTATGCTGCTGCCTCTATGCTAAGAAAATAAGATTTTATGTCACAGCATGTTAGATGAAGAGATACTGAATATCAGATGTAGTTTAAAAGTAGTCCAGCAGGGTGCAGTCTGATCTTTTGTCTGACAACAAAGCTCACTGTACTCAGAGGGGCGCGTCTCTGCCTTCAGTATTAACAGCTAATAATAATCTCGTGTTTATATATATTATATATATATATATATATATATATATATTATATATATATATATATATATATATATATATATATATATATATATATATACATACACACACACACACACACACACACACACAGGTAATTATGACTGCTACAGCATTCAGTGCATGTTTGCACCACCTTGAAGGTGCACAGCTTGATCTATTGCTGTGACTGACTGCTTTTTAATCCCAGCATGACGTGTGCATGAAGTGTATCCATGCAGTTCGCACCCACTGATCACTGTCATAATCGCATGCTCAGAATAATGTCATGTCATCATCAACAAACAGAAAGTGAAGAATGGAAACATCAGCTTTTCAGTTGTCGATTCATTCTTACTCACTCTTATTTTTTTGGTATTTTACTTTGATGAGTCACATTTTACTGTTTTCGCTACCACTTTAAGAAACATGTAAGACAAAATGTTTCTGTATTCCTTGAAAAATTCACTTTTCCTCTCGGCAAGGACAGGCTTATCAGTCGTCTTTCATCTAATGTGGGAACCGAGAAGCTGGCACTTCTCTCAGCCTCTTAATGAAGTCCTCCAACGACACAGAGCTGGAGATAGGATCCTCCAGGGCCTTGATGGCTGTATCGATGGCTGGCTATGATCGGGCAGTACAAAAAAGAAATGCTCCCAAGAGGAAGCTAATGTAAGCCCCAGAGGGCATGGAAAGTAGACTCTCTGCATTATTATTCTGATGGGATCCTGGAAAGTGTCACCAAAAGGCACTGCTGGGAATTTTTTGAACCTAGAGTTCACAGCCCACAAGGAGGGGCGCTAAGCTTGTGCTAATTGAGCGCGTGTAGCACAGATGCTCTCCTCCGGGTTAGGGGGAGAAGCAGAGTGTAATGACACAGGCTGTTTCCCACATTCTCTCAAGATAATTTCCGACGAGAGCGATGCCATGCACGTCTGTCCGCTGACTGTCGACTTGGAGGAGAAATGAGAGCAGACTGCACATGAACAAACAGATGAATTGAATTTTATTCCCATCAATGTCATCAACTCGGTCAAGGAGTACGGTTACAGAGCTCACAAATGCAGGGCAGGACCTACAGGTGACCACTGGTCCTGGCAAACATCACATTTACAAATACACCTCTAAGTGCATGTGCGAAATCAACAGACATGGAGTACTAGATACAGTGAGAAATGTATTGGGGGAGAAAGCATTGCTTCAAAGTGTGCAACAGTATTTCAACAGTATTTATTTGCCATCTAAACAAATAGAACAAACAACATGAATTAATCTATTCACATGAAAAAATCCCTTATTCCTCTGATTAGGCATCTTGTTCAATCAGTGTTGACAGTGTCAGAAAATGATTTTGATGGGAAAATGTCAGTGTGTCGACTAATCTATCAAAGCACAAATTAAAAAAAATAGATACATGTAGAATAAGAAGACTGGAACAAAAAATCTGACTTGAGATTATATTATAAATTGAATCAGTTTTCACCTTGTTTTACTCGAAATGTGCATTTTTGCACAGATTTGAAAACAGATTGAGTAAAATGAGACAAAAAGGCCAAGACAGGTCACACAACTGAACTTAGCCGTCTGAAATTTGTACTGACGGCATGGCTGCTGTCATTAAAACTTGTGTTTCAGTGTGTGTTATTACACCCATGCACACATTAGTCTGACAGCAGCTGTGTGTGAGTGTCTCTGTGTGTGGGGACACAGCTGGCAGGTATTACAGACATCTACTCACAGGTACGTGGACTGTATCGAAAGGACACCAGGAATCACAGTTTCTGCAGCCAGTTGAATGTATTGCTCAATTCCCTCTGAAGTGTTAACAGAGATCTCCATATGTAGCTCATTATTAATGCTCGAGGGGACCAGTGACAAGAAGAGATTATTACTGTTGATCAAGTATAAACTAGAAACCAGTATAATAAATAAATAGCTTTTAAAAAAAAAAGTGCAAAACAAACATGGAAACTAAATATTCTAAATAAATAAGTAAGTTAGATAGAAAATTTCAAACATCTGCTTCATACATTGTGTTTTTGTACGATACGGGTCAAGAAAGCGAAGTGGGATGATAAAAAACACATGTTAGGTAATGCACATTTAGCTTTTTACAGCTTTAAATTAATCTTTATACATGATTGCATTGTAAGTACAGGGAGGATGATTACTTGCAAATAAATAGGTGTTGGATAAAGATGAAAAAAGAAAAGCTACAACTTCACTTGAATGCATAGGACTGTTATGTAATGGAAACTGTGTAGCTAATGAGGAGAAGTGGTGGACGGCACAATGAGAAGTATGCTTTTGAAGAGAACATTAGGCCTCGACGAGACTCGCGGCGAGAGTGCTGTGCCCTACGATAAGACGAGGTTGGCGCATCTTTATCCACCAAGTGGGTGTGAATGTAAAGTGAAGAGCGAAAAGTGAGAATGCATGCTGTTTTGGCTACTTCTACAAAGGTCTCTATGTACACAATCTTTACACTTACAGCTATGAGGTTCTTTTCCTGAGCAGAAACCTAGCAAAGGAACATGGTGTCTGTGTGTGAAGCTGCCTCATTAAAGATAAAAGCCTACGACTACCAGTCACCAATTTCAGCATTGTTTAATGCACACAAACTGGTTATATTTCCCACGTCAAGGGGAATATATGTGATCTTCTTCTGCGAGGACCAGCACTTTCTAAACATCAGGGTTTATAGAAGTTCAAGATTTCAGGGGTATAACTTTTCTACTGGTTCTATGAAGAAATACAATAGTTGTAGGGGTGGCAGGGAGAAGTTTCCCAAGGTGGCTCATTAAAAAGGAATCAAAGTGTTTTCAGTGCAATTATGCCTGTTCATATTCTCTTATCACTATAAGAGGCATCAGCATAAAGACTTCTGCTGTGAACTGCAGCATGGCAGCCGATTTATTTTACCCCTAAACTTCAAGTGTGAGAATAGATGTGGTTCCTGTCATTTAAAGCAAACTGAGGGGAGTCAGTGAAAAGCAATCTAATCATCAACAACAAAAGAAAGTCCCTACATGTGAAAGAAAGCCAGTACGATGCAGCACTCAGGAAAAGGGGAGCACAGAGCCTCCATGAGATGATATTAATGCTGCATGTGAAAGAGAAGCAGAGTCAGTGTCACCATGCTAGCAGCTAATGTACAGTGTGCAGGAGTTGGTGGGGACTGCAGAGGTCACGCAGGGGTGGATGTGGGAGTTTGAGTGTGTGGGGGTGTGGGGGGTTGACATGTTTAACCCTGCTCGTCCCCACCCTCAGCAGCTGTTTGAAGAGTGCTAGACGCTTCCCCGTTGCACCGCGATGTGAGCGCAGCCGCCTGCGGCGCCGGACTCTCCTGCGGGCGCAGCTCCTCGGCCGGGGCCGCTGCAGCTCCCGCGGCCTCTGGCGCGGGTTGGGTCGGGTCGGCTCCAGCGGGGAGCTCTACCACGGTGGCGGGAGTGACCTCGGGTGCAGTGGCAGATGTAGGTGCAGCAGGGTCAACGGCAGACTGGGGAGCTGCGGGGTCCGCGGGGGCGCTGGCGGCAGGGTTGTTCGCCCTCGATTCACTCTGCTCAGGAGCTCTCAGCCTCTTCATGATGGTGGTGACCCGCACGGCTTTCTGTAGGTGCGAAGGAGCAAGCTGAACTCAAACAGATGCTACAACTCGAGGAATCATCCACTCACAGACGCAGAAATAAGTGCAAAAGCTCCATCAATCTTCCAATGTGTTGACATGCTCTAATGTGCAACATGGCTTTAATAAACCTGGGAAAGTTTGACTGCTTGATGTCAAATTCAACTGGATAAGAGGAACATCCAAAGTCCCGTCACAATATGAACAAAATAAGTGAAACAAAAATCAAACTGATGTTCTAATAGCATTTATGTACAAGGCAAAGCGAGAAATGTTGAAGGTGGTCCAGCATTTAAAAACTATTGATTTGGTGTGGCAGTTACGTTGGATTGATCGATGTGACATTTTCTGATGCATTTCAATTTTTTTTACAAGTAGCCGTCACACAATAATGTGGAGCAAGACAGCCACATCTCATCCTAGGTCAACACAGAACTCTCAATGTACATGTCATCCTGTTTGTAAAATGACACAAACTACAAGCTCATTGCTTGTTTGACACAGTGTACTGCCTTTTGTGGACTTTCTTGTTTAATACTAGTCCAGTGACTGACAAACTCTTCCCAAAAGAGAGGACAAAAGTGCTTACTGTTAGTACTTACCTTCCATTTTGCTCTTGCAAAATTCTTCTCGATTTGTGCACAAACATTTTCCTTGATGTTCTTATCTGAAGCTGCACCACCGGAGATCCTGTGGAACAAAATGATTAGAAAATAAATTAAAATTCAAAAAAATCATTGAAAGCTTTACTGTATTGTTCATTTTATTGACTTTTGTCAGAACTTTGATTGAATGCATTTTTTTTTAATTTTGCCATTTAATACTTGAAACTTTTTTCCCTAACTCAGTAATGCCAGCAGTCCCAATCAAACTGAAATAAAAATGAATATCTGCTCACATTGATAGGCTTCTTCATATCGAAAAAAAAAAATTAAGCAGACTGACTTGAAGTGAATGTTAACGTCTCTCTAAAATAGTTTTGTCTTACATTTATCACATCGTTGTAACATTTATGTAACTTCAATAGTAGAAAGAGGACTGAAAATGTTTACTCGAGAATAACTGGTGTTACATCCATTACATTCATCTTAATTACAAGTAGCAGTACTCAAGTCGAAGTATTAAATGCTCAAAGGTGTTTAACTTTTTGAGCACATATTGCATTGTTAATAGCAAACCTTAATGCTAAATATTTATGGTCACACTACATTTCTCATACAATTAATAACGTATTAAAAATTCACAATTTATTTTGGAAAAAAATATTGATATAAATCAGGACTTTTGTCTGGTACAAGAATAAACTGTGAGTGTACTCAGTAGCACATATTAAAAGTTGTGATGAAGAAATTAGATTGTAAAATGTGATTAAGACTCAAAACACAACAGTACCACAAAATACTACTGTTTTTGGTCGCAAAGCAGACATTTAGCACTAAAAGTGAATATTATATGAATATATGAAAATCTGATTATAAGCCAAATTTCAAAGTAAAAAAACACTTTTTCTGTCTATCTGTATGTGTGAGAACTTGTTAATGCACTTTAGAGGTGTCAATCGGCTGGTGGTGTCCAAGTAAATGTCACAGGATCACTGAAACAGACATGCATCATCTGGGACCCACAAATCTCTCTATAAAAGTTTTTAAAAGGCAGCATTTGTTTAATAAAATTCAGACACAAGACACCCACACTGCTTCTGTGGCTAATACAAGTCTAAAAAGCACTAATTTGCATGTTGGAGTAAACTGACCTTTTGCAACATTCAAATGTGATAATATAATTCAAATAAGAGACAAAGTCAGCATTATGTTTAATATGTTGTGATTGCTTCGGCTTAAATGGCCCTCACAACATATCAAAGCTTGTTGCCTACCATTCATGGTTTATAGCTTCCTGAGCTGTCAGTCTCTGGTCTTGATCCACCTCCATCAAACGAGCAACCAGACTCTTGGCTGTCAAAGGAAAATCACAAAGGCGGGAAAGTCAGGAAAAAGGGGTTTATTCCCCCGACGGATCAGAACACAAACTTGACGTGTATTTGAACGCTCCAGAGGTAAGAATAGGGAGGAAACTCTAGAAAATGTGAAATGTTTACCCAAGAAGCTGTCAGTGTGTGTAAACTATATCTTAAAAGCACCTGAATCAGAGATCTCGTCCCAGTATGGCGAGTCGAACTCGTAATCGCCTGCCAGGATCTTTCTGAACAGGTTCTTGTCATGATTTTCGTAATCATCGTCATCGGTTTCATCATAGAAAGGAGGGTTTCCTGACAGCCTGCAGCAGGAAAGAAGGAACATCTGAACAGCTGTATCTAAACAAATCCATATATGAAATCTAACAGTGTTTGTGACTTACAGTATGTACATGATGACACCTGTGGCCCAGCAGTCCACCGGCCTGCCATACCGCTGCCTGCCCACCACCTCTGGAGCTGCACAAGACAACAAAAAGCTCATTACACAGAATGAAAACAGCAAAAGAATTGCCACAAAATGCAGTCCTGATCTACCCTGTGGTGAATTCAGTATTCTCACCCAGGTACTCCGGTGTCCCACAGGGGTCTTTGATGAGTCCGTTCTCCAGCTTGGCGAGGTGGAAGTCACTGATGACTATTTTAGAGTGCTTCAGGCGGTTGTAGTAAACCAAGTTCTCCAGCTACAGAGAGTGACACATTACAATGACGGGTGATGTAATATTTAAGAGAACAGTCTTTCATGTGGTGAAGCTTGAATTGCTGATAATTTTCTAGCAAAAGTAATGAAGAGACCTAAAACATGTCAAACTTTAATTATGGAGTGGGTGGCTTCTCAGCGTGTTGCTGGTCTGATGTGGTGGATTCAAACGTTTGTATTTAAACACCATTAGATTAAATTTGAAGGTTGTGACACAAATGTTACTCCTTAAAAATTACAGTAGAAAGTGACTTTCCAGTAAAATATAATGGACTGCAAGGAACAAAAATAAATGTATATGAGAGCTGTACTTGACTAGAAATCTATGAGTAAATGTATACACTTACTTTCCAACAATACATTTTTATGTCTCAGAGTAGTCAAGCATCAAGGTGAAGTCACTTGTTGCCGTGGTAACATGGAGATGTTGTGTAAGTTACGGCACATTGGGAACAGTAACCGCGATGACTTTGGCTGACGACCTAAATTCACCTCAATATTCAAGCTTGCCCACTGTTACCTTGAGGTTTCTGTGAACGATATGCAGGGAGTGGAGGTAGGCGACAGCCTCCAAAACTTGGCGCACCACGTTGCTGGTGTCTCGCTCTGAGTAGTACCCTTGATCCAGGATCCAGTCAAACACCTCTCTGCCTGTTGCCCTGTAGGGAAGGGAAAAAAAACAATAGAGTGTGCCATGTTTGCTGCTGAAAGTCAAGCAATTCAAAGCTTTCAAGCATCTTTCTTTAGTTCTTTTGGAAACTGTCAACAGCTGTCTTCACTGTTTGAAGGACTGGAGAGATGACGATGCAGCAAGGTGAAACTGCAGAGAACAATGTGCACCGCACTGTATGTTTAGAATAAACTGCTGTCACTCAACGACAACCTCACAGATGGGACATGATGAATATAATTTCCCTGTAGATGCTTCATCTGCATTTGGTGAATTATAATCGAACCACAATTCCACTGAACCTATAAACCCAAATGTCTTTAAAGCAGGAGAAAAGCATCCCCCATTTAGCATCTCTGTGGAAAAGCACCAGATTCCCCAAGAACACATGCTGATTAAAACGAATAAGCAAGAAGGCGATCGTATCTGAATACCAAATGAGTGGAGCTCAGAGCCGTTCTCATATCTGCAGAGCCTTGGGCTACAACCACTCATTTCTCATCATGGTGTACTCGTATACAAACGCTGTGGCAAAGACTAGCAGAGGGCCATTCCCCTCGGCTCATCAGACATCTGAACTCACAGTTCAAGGAAGAGGAAGTATTCCTTTTTGGTCTCGAAGACGTCCACCAGTTGTAGAATGTTGGGATGCTTCACCCTGGGGAGAGAAGAGTAAGATATCACAGTGAAGGCATGATGTTGTCAGTCAAGTATCAGTCAATGTCTGAATCAATCAGTCAACCATAGGAAAAATGTGAAGACCCGTTTAGTGCTCATGAATAACATGCTACGAGAGGCAGAGAAAGAGAGCGACCGTACTCAAATTGCAAGACAGAATCAATTGATCAAGTTCTTTCTGTCGTGAGCTATACATGCTGAGCTGCCCATCCAGGGAAAAAGCACATCCAATTGATTTATAGTATCCATGTGAGCATTAAGTCCTCTGAAAAGCACTGAGTTGCCTGTGCCAAGAGTCAAACTTTATCCTGCAGAAAGTTGGAATTTGCTGAGAAATTCTCAAGGGAGTTGTGGAACATGCTCGTGTTCTCTTCACCAGTTTTATAAAAAGAAAAAAATGGATGTCGTAAATAGAAATAACTAAAGACAAAGGCAATGCCACATGGGACTGTTGTATACAATATTTGATATTCAAGCAATAAAATGAAGGAAACAGTGAATATTATTACTGTTTTTCAGTGTTTTGTCCGCAACTACATGTTTAATGATGCAACAGTTGAGCCATGTTTGCAAACCTCCAGATTTATGTTAACCGTGTGCCTTAATCCAACACCTTTTTGGGTTTCCTTATTTATGAACCCACAGATTGGAGTAGTGCCACGATCATGACTTTGACACTTCCTGCACACCATTAAAAATCTCCTCCAGCCAGGATTTAATACGCTTGCTTGGAAAATGGACTATTTTCTCACGCAGTTTCTCAACAAAAAAGCTTAATTGCCTTCTTAAGGTTGGTTAGGCCTCACAAAATACAATCTACTCCATCTCTCTTTCTCTCTCTCTTTCTCTACCTCATTAAAAATATGTATATGTGCTTGACGCAAAATATCTACACTTCTCTTTTGCTCTAATTAAACCCGAGACTTCATAATTCCTGATCACCCATAGCGGACCATATTGTATCTTTTTTCCACTTTTGGGAACTCTAAATCAGTGAAAAAAGTGAACATTTGTAAAATAGAAAGTCATTCTTTTAATATGAGATACTGGCTGTGATATTTTTGGTTCATTTTCAGTGCAAACACTGAAAAGTTAAGATGTAGCCTTAGAATTGAAGGTTTTTACTGTAGTTTCACTTTTTTGGCCGACAATTATTGATCTCATGAGACCTTGACTTTCCATTGACAGCCCCCTTACAAGCTATTAAAAGTGGAAACAGAGCCAATCGTAGTTACTGTGATGGCCGCAGTATAATTTTAGAAAGAAATCAAAGCTTCTTCTTTATTTAGTCACAGCTTCACCTGCTGTATGTGGCACCATTTTAAATAAAAGTTATTAAATGTGAACATTATTGGAAATGTTGTAATCAGAGCGAAAAGAGAGGGGAAAGATGTGTCTGGGATTAACAAGGCTGCCTCAAACAGTGATTGTGTGTGATTAACTGAGCTCATGGTGATTAGTTTGACTTTTCCATTTCATCTGATGACACTGAGCTGACGACAAGTTGAAGAAATTGCCATTGTCTGTGAAATGAATGTTTAAAAAGACAAAACAGAGAAAGATAAATCATTTTTTTGGACAACTCACATCTTCAGGATGAGTATCTCATTTTTGGCAGCTTTGCGGACTTTCCTTCCATCCTTTTTCAGGAACTTTTTACACGTGAACATTTTCATTGTGGTTTTGTCCTTTGCCCTGAAGATCTCGCAGAACTCCTCCCTGAGGAAGAGTCATCGAGTGGCACTTAAGTTGCGCTCACATTCAAAAGGTTTCTTTCTCAGGATGTTCGTTAATACAAGCGGCTATCAAGGTACTCACGATTTAACGATCTGACCCAGATCATATTTATCCGTCACGTCAGAAGGATTGTGATAATCCTTCTTTTCCCCGATTGTTATGCAGCCAAATGGCATGGCTGGTCCTGACCTGTGGCGACGGAGAATGAAGGAGAGAGAGAAAAGAGGGACAGAGTGATTATTATTGGCAAGGCAGAGATGACACATTAATCTTTCACAATGTCCCACTGAACTGGTGATTATATCTTCAGTTTCGCCTCACACTGCGCCGTAATATCACACTGGTTTGATGACTTGGCAAAAGTGTGTCCCTCCCTTAGTCATAAAAGATTACCCAAGTAATGCTGAGAAAGCCTTTCAAAAGTGTAAGAGCGAAAGAGCCACGGTAGTGGTGCAGCAGGTTGTTTCACTAAACCGTAACAGAGCTTTTCCTGATTTTGCAACAATAAAGTCTGAAAGCCACAGAGATATCTGCTGCACAGTCCCAGCCCGGTGCCATCATCTTATGACTTATAAAAGCCAAAGTCGTGAGGGGTGCACCTGTACTTTTCTGTGGTCCAAACAATATAACTCAGAGGGTTAAACCACAATCACAGCAACAAGTGAAGCATTTCCGATCAAGAGAGGGAGCAGGCAATTACGGGCTGAGCACCCCAGACTCCAAGAGGAATAAAGTGCTTCACACAGCTTTGCGTCTACACTCCAGCACCTAATTGCTGTGCAGTCTCTCTAATGGCACAAAGTGGAAGTTGAATCCGCTATACATTCTTTAAAGCAACAATCAGAGGTTTTATATTCAGAAAAGCTATTTTTGTGTTTAAAGAGGAAAGATTGGTGCTTCTGTGCTTCAAGATCAGGAGTCTGAAGCACTTGCACAGAACAAGATGGAAGTTTATTACAAAAGCAACACAAATGTGCAAGAATATGTGGAAATTCAGCCCAAATTTTAGACTGAAATGTTGGACAGACAACTCGAGTTTTCACACATCCTCAGTATGCAGAGCGAAAGTCAGAGTGTTGTATCAATACCTGCATCTGAACAAACACAGAAAGGAGCCAGACCAGTTACAGCAGATAAAAGAAAATCTGAGAATATATCCACTTCAAAGTAGTAAAGATTAAACTTATTTGTTAAAATGTGTAGCCACAGTGGGTTCATAACAAAATGTAGATATTTGGATAAAACAAATTAAAAGTGCCTCACACAGACAGTAATTATCACATGTATGCAGTTAAACTATATAATTCTATATTTGAAAAAAGGTTAATTATGAATACAATAAATGTAAAGATAGGTACATCTTAATAATGGACTCCATACACAAAACTCCATACACACAAAATAGCACAATCCTATCAGGAGACTATAAAAGTGTGCATCAGCTAAAGCAGAGTCGAATCCCAAGCTGGATTCAACTGTCACTTTACCTTTATTTTCAGTTTTATATAATACAACAACAACAACAAAAGCTCAAGTCATACATAATGTACAGACTTCCATAATGTAAATAAGCTGCTCTTTTCAGCTCCTTCAAAATAAAAAAAACAGTAGGATCACTGACAACATGTGGAAACATGATAAATGCTGCTACGATGCAACACGCAGCCAGTTGAAAAGTTTTAATTAGGGGCCGTCACGCTTTCTTGTGCTGCTGCAGCCTTTTTGTGTGCCTGCTATATCTGGTCCACAGCACAAATATGGATAAAACCATTAATCTTGGCTCATGTAATTTGATATCTCGGTATCAATATCCTGTGTAGCATTGTGTAGTACATCTTCTGGAAACACAATTAAGAAACCATTTATAAGCTAAATGGGGGAGGATAGTTTTGGCACGTTCAGTGTGTTAAAAAACCAATAAATGAAGACATTTGACTCCAATACTCCCATAAAAGCAGTGTTTATTGATTTGCAACTATGCTCTTAACAACGTGCACTGAGAAACAGCCAAATTAAAAAAAAATATGCATCCCTGTTAATATTTACCATTAGGAACTGTGTGATCCTCAGATCATCTGTGTGTAAGTTTGATGCCCCATCTTGTCCTGTCCATGAGTGGAAGTGTCTGAACAGCTATTTAGACTGATGGATGAGCACTCTGGTGGTACATAAGACCCACTGGACCTCTTTTAAGACAGTAAAGAGTCATTTTATCGTCTTTAAAGAAAAATAGAGAGAAAAAAAGGCATATTCCAATTCATAAATTCTATGTAAGTTAACCTGTTATTATCTCATTCATTTATTATTGCCAACAATCGCTCTGGACAATAAGTTACCGGTAAGTCTCTTTGCAATAAGAAACTAAATAAAACATGAATATCCTCGTAGTGGGAATTTTTTTTTTACAATTCTCAAGCGGTGTTTAAAAGCTCATCATTTGACATGATTGTTTTTCATACTGCAGTACTTTTAAAATGAAAATGCACAATTTGTTCATTTTAATTTGTATGCAATAATGCAACTTACTGACAAAAATAATTTGATAATTCTCAATGAAGGATTTTAGTTGTGCCTCATTTCCATTCATAAAAACCAGTACAGGCTCCGCAGAGAATCGAACAGCAGAACGCTGCAGTCGAGCCGACTCGTCCGGGACTGTTGTGAATGTTCAGTATGTAAAACTGTGAATGTAAAGCAGGGACGTGGCTGGAAAAACAACTGCACGGCAAAAAAATTCCTGAGGATGAATGCAGTGTAAAAAATTATTTTTCATATTTTCCAAGCCACACAACAGCAACCATCTGCGCTGACACTCTGGGTGATGGATGTCCACATGTAAATGAGTGCAGCCAGCATGAGAGGTATGGCGTAATGTGTAAGGAGGTGCAATCTGTTCACTGCAGAACCGACTCCAATCGAAACCAACACAACCCAGTATGAACCACAGTGAGAAAACAGATTCCCCTTTCTCATCCCAACCAAGAGTCGGTGTTGCGTAGCCAATGGAGGAACTGCCCTTTCCTGACCCTCCGTCTCCATTTCACTCTTAATACACACAACATGTGACCCAGTGGTAGACGCTCTGGCTTGTTGAAATTGTGCTGAGCATAGGAAAGTGTAGTTCTTCTGGGACATTAGTGTAAATGGAGGGAGTTTTCAGTAGGTTTGGCATAGAGAGTAAAGCTCTTGAAAGTATGTCAGAAATGAAATATGCCAGAAAACTGCTAAATAAAGAGTGGAGCTGAAGTAGTAGACTAGTGTTGCATTGTGACAGAGCAAAAACAAAACTGGAGAAACTGATTTGTTCTATTGTGAACCTACCAAGTTAAATGAGGAGCTAAAAATAACATGAACACAAAAATCCAAGTGAGTAAACCTTTCTATCTTAAACTAGGAGTGTATGAAACACTATAATTGGACAAAGTGGAATAAAATGCGTGGCTGAATTGATGGCGACTCTAAATTAACACTAGATATGAATGCCCGTGTGTAGTTGTCTGTCTGTCTGTGTTGTTCCTATGATGGATTGGTCACCTGTTCATGGTGTACCCTGCCTTTGCACATATGCAGCTGGGATTGGTTCCAGCAACATGAAGACCTGATCGACAGAGTATGCAAATGTGCAAGCTGATCTACAAGATGGGTATATTAAGGATCTCATGTGACAGTGTGTGTTATTTTGCACTTCTATCTGTTTAACATGTTTGCATTCATGTACATAGAATATCATTTGTATCTCCCAGATTACACATAAGCTCAGCCTTTAGATATGCTGTTGTTATTGTGAGGAGAGGCATTTCCTCAGTGGGCTCACCACGGCTTTTGTTTGCAAATATAGTCCTATTCCATGAGGTGAGTGTTAACTTCCTCCACAAACACATCAAACTCCATATTTTTGTGCTTGTTGGGTTTCAGAGCTCCATCTGATTGCTTCATGATGAATGGAAGCAAACAAACACGGACGTGACACCGTTTTTAAACAGCGAAAAGTACACAAAACCTACATTTGTAGACTGTAGAATGTCTGCATGTGATGTAACTCATGAAAGTATTCTTAGGAAAACACTCATAAAACGCAAACTTAAAGTATAATCTATCTACTCAATGTAGGATCCTAATAAATCAAGTGATGTAAAAGATGAAACACTTTATCTGAAACCAAAAATGTATGAATGTATGTATGTTGTTCCTTTCAACGCTGGTTTGATTGGAGATTGATGCCCTTTTTGTGGAGTTGGGATCTTTTCCTTTGCACATGTATGGATTGTTTTTTTGAGCGTGGGCCCATGGAGGCCCAGTGACTGAATGGACTCTGTCTGGAGTTCATTGTGTCTTTAGCTCATAGTCAGCTGGAATTGGCTCCACCATCCCGAAAGAGAATAGTCATCCAGCAGGCACAGAAGATGAATGGTTCCATGGCAAAATGCAGTATACATTTTGTTAAATGATCTGATTACAACATTTTATGAGAAAAAAAAATCATAAAACAGATTTCATAAAAGTGTTGTTTATCCTATTTGGATTAAGATTAGCAACATTGCTGTGTTATCACCTCTTGCCCTGAGTGTTATCTGACCTTTTGGAGCATCACCGAGTGGCTCGGGATGCTTATCTGCCAGCACCCCTACTCTATTACTGAGAAAATTGTGATGATTTACGTAATGGGAGATGCAAAAAGATAAAGCTCCAAGGCAGGAGCCGTGTTTCTTCCAGCCTGCTGAGGCAATGAGAAAAAGATGGGGGTTTTTTTGTGTCTGCCGAAATCAATGAGAAGCTCTTGTAGGGCTCGGCTAAATGCAGTTAAAAGTGCACTCTGTCAACACTCTCTGAAGCAGTGGTAAAGGGGATTATTTTACCTGCCACTGTGGTATAATGTTGGGTTACGCCTCAGGAAAATAGCTGTTTGCTATGGTAAGCCTCCACAACGTATGTGAGGGAGCAGCTGTTTGCACTAATCCGAGTACAGAATTCCTCAGAGATAAAGAAGTGTTTCCTTGTTTTAAGACATCATTTCACCCCTCTCTCTTTCTCTCTCTATCTCTCTCAACCCCCAACCCCCCCCCCCCCCCCCCCCCCCCCCCCACCACCACCACCACCACGCTCTCCCTCTGGCTCAACAGCCACTAAATAAGGTTGCAGAGCAAAGATCACACTCCATGCGTCACACGAGTGCTGACTCGAGCCCATTACAGATTTAGTGATGTGCAGCCAAGTGGCGCTAAGCCCCCAGGTATGCAGAAACTAGATTTCACACAGACAAATGTTCACACGACGCGTATTAAACATGCAATTAGAAAAATGTGCTTTAATTTTGTAAACAGCGCACTTAATGTTCACCAGGGTTCTACATACAGTAAATCATATACAAGGCTTGACAGATGACTGTATTCTGATGAGGCAAGGTCCTTCTCGCTATCTTCAACAACAGCAGCAGATGCTTAAAAACTAAATGTAGTTACTTCGATAGCGAGAGTAGATATATTGACATTAAAATGACTGGTTGTGAACTTATTCCCTCTTCTCCTCTCCTCTCCTCTCATCTCATCTCCTCTTCTATTCGCTTCTATTCTATTCGCTTCTATTCTATTCTAACAGAATGCAGCTGTGCGATTGACAAACTGAAGACACGACTGAAGCCATCAGGGTATGAGGTCGATTCTATGTGCCTACATGCTTGAGTGCTAAAACCTACAAAGGCTCTACTGTTTGCAAACAGAGAGATAGTCAGCAGCACACACAAAATATCATAAAATTGCACCATTTATATTTGCCAAAATAGAATTCCACTTGGAATTAAACTAAGGTCCCCCCCAATCTTGTGTTACATATAAATCACTCTGACCATTCCTTAGGAAACCAAGTAGTCTGTTTGTCACAGTGAATATGAAAGGTCTTTCTATCACTCTTTCAAACATTTTCCAGCAAAAATACGAAATAAATAATATTGTTAATTGGTGAAGACTTCCAGCTTTACATTTGAACTGAGCTCCACCTCGCAGCACAGTAAGTTGACTCCCTGAAGCAGACTCCGCTCTTGAGTGTTTTGGACAAACCAGTAATTCTGTTTTGACAAGGCTCAGCTCAGCCATCTTAAATATCATCGCTCCCTCTCTTGGTCTCTCTTCATCTCATATCGCTCTGGTCCTGGAAATTGGTTGGAAAATCGCTGCACAAGGAGCACCTCTCCAGCTATTAGGAAATAAACATCGTTGACATTCATTTTCTTTCATCACTGCCGATCTCCTGGGACTCGCCAAGAGACTGCGATAGCACTTTGCCTTCAGCTGAAAAGAGAAGATAAGGTCAGCGCAGATGGGTGAGGCATCGGTCCTGTAAGTCTCAACACGGATTGGTGTGAGAAGGATGTCACCCCATCTCTGTTCCTGTGCACAAAGCTGGTATTGCTTGTAAACAGTGCAAAGAATTTGTGCTCGAAGCAAACGTAAGGAGAAGAAGATGATAACAAACCGGTCTTTGTTGCACTGCAGCAAGTCAACTAAAAGCCTGTATTTTCGACCTTCCTGAACCGGGGAACATCTAATGGAAACTATAAATATAATCTGTGCTGCAGTTACACTTGAAGCTTCAGTCAGATTTCAGTTACTTCAGGACAGTCTTTACTTTTCTCAAACTTTGTTCTATTAAAGTGTATCTCCCAAGAAACTTCATATGATAAATTAATTTCACTTATACACCAATTTAACAGTCACCTTTGCAAGCAAGGTGCTCAGTCTGTGCAGTGGAATGTGTCTGTTGCTTGAGGACACATGGAGGGTCGAACACAAATACTCTAACATGCAATCAAAGCCTAGACAGCATACCCCTATTTAAAAACTTTAACCACAGGCTTTAATGTGTGAGAGAATGAGCATCATCCTCACAGAGGTTAAACAACAGCCCCATAACTCTAAGGCCTGCAGGCAACAATTTTTTTTTACTATTATTAAATCTGACAGGTCTTTATATATATATATATATATATATACATATATATATATATATATATATATATATATATATATATATAATCTGCAACTGTTGTTAAACTTGCAATTTTACTATATGGCTAATGGTATATTTTTTTTCTCCTTTGCAATTTCAATAAATTCAGTCTAAAAAAATACTTTCCACTTAGAATATGTATACTTTTAAGCTCCACTGCTTTGTTTTTATCATTTACTTCAAAAAACCAAAAGGGGAAAAAAAATGAAACGGGAAAGGCATTCCTCTGACACAAACATTGCTTTCATAACCACACACCTGTTAATTTATGATTACAGCAAACAGAGACTAAGAATTTGACAACATTAATTGCTGATTTTAAACGTGATAAAAATAACAAACTCTGAGGTCCCACTTGTGACCTGGGTGATGATTGCAAATCATATCCGACATGATGAGATTGATCCTGTGGGACATTTTACATATCAGAAGTGTCAAAAAGGCTGATTGAAATTGTGGGTTTGAAGTTTCTTTTATGGAGAACAACGCAGGTACTTTGAAGGTATCTCAATAGCACAGTTGTGAGTCCAATCTTTTGAAGTCATGTGTGGGCATAAAGGAAAGTAAAGAAGGCGAGCAGGTTGAAGAAACCAAACCACAAAGCGAATAAATATCTATTCATCATATTATAGATACTCTTGATCCAAGTTTGAGGAATTGCCAGAAACAACAAGACTAGTCTACTTTATTTTCATATACAATGAAATTCTATGACACTGACTAGCAAAAATACAGAGTGAACTTTTATGTATGAAGGGATGAGTCAAAACTGAAACAAGCCATTATTACTGAGAGGTACTGAAAGGACAGCGGGCTCGTGGAGGGATATAGATGTTATGCAATAAATCTAAATCTGTCCGTATGGGACTCCAAAAGCGGCTTTTATTAGCGCGGGCAAAATAATAGATACTCGCCTTATGATTGCCCTGAAGTAGTTGATCTTATTGGTTAAAATTGGGAACCCAATATGGGCCCCAATTATTTTCCAGTATACAGTACAATCCACAATAATTCAGTGTAATCATGTATGCATGGAAACTGGAAGTATGTATGGCTCAGTGTGTTCATGGAAACACTTCTCAGAAAGTCGCTAGGGAAGAGGAAACAACATTCAGCAACATTATCACTCTGCCTCATTACTGCACCTCAGAAGAATTACATCTTTTTACATTTGACTTTAAGGGGAAATGGCTCCAAGGAAATGTTGACATAAAAGTTTGCATGCTGCTGTCTCTGGGGCTTTTTTACCACACTAATTAAAGTTGCAATGCAGCACACAGTAGCAGGCTTGCTATTTCAACCTTTGCAGGGCTAACAGAGGAGTGTGGACCAGAGGACTCTCTAACAAGGGGAGGGGTAGGAAGACGGTGAGAACACCAGATAGGAAACACATAAAGAGGTGGAAAGCTGCATCAACCAACAGTGTATATGAATCATAATAAGGATACTGCCAAAGTTTTTTTTTTTTTTTTTCTTATAGTGGGTGCCTACACAATTGAATTAATTATTCATGACAAGCAGTTTCTGTTTCCACAGTGTGTCTCTCAGGGCCTGTGGTTTGTCTCTTTCCAGCATCGAGGAATGGCTGAGTCCCAGGGCGCTTGCTTAGGAGTGTGCAAGGAGCAGCAGCATGGCAGCAGTGGCAGTGCTGTAATAAGTACATACCAGCTTTTATTTCCCCCATCAACCTTCATCTAATCCTTATTCAGTGCACTGCCCTGTTCATCAACATCCGCGTCAATCACACACACAGCAAATCTCTCAAAAATCCACGACATCTCTGACTTATTTGCCAAGCATCAAGGAGGAATGGAGGCTTTACGAGCCCTTATTCGAGGCCACGGACCCTCATCATGCTGTCATATTTAAAGAACGACGCATTGTCATTCATTCAAGACAAATCCCCACATCTGAGTCATATCGCTGCATTATTCTCTGAATGACAAAATCCTGCAGTGATTCTCAACCAGTCCAGTGAGCTGGAGAAAAG
Organism: Blennius ocellaris; assembly: GCF_963422515.1. NCBI lineage: Eukaryota > Metazoa > Chordata > Actinopteri > Blenniiformes > Blenniidae > Blennius > Blennius ocellaris. Next base: position 19,204,329 of record NC_137653.1, read on the forward strand.
CTGAGTCGCACCCACTTCACTTTGCCTCCTTCTGTCTTCCTGTGCCATCACTCTCAACATCTGTGCTGAGAGACCCACTATTGCAGAGACAAGACCACAGGCTTGACTTTGCACCTTAAAAGAGTGACATGACAATTTCACTGCAGCCCCTTCTTATAACAGCTTTCAAGAGAGAGGTGAGACAACAGTGGTATGTCACATGAAGGAAAAGATTCAATACATAGGCTAGTTGTGTGTAAATGTTATAGGCAAGGGTGAATCGAGTGAAGTGAGAAGATTTCTCTCAATTCACAGAATACAAAGTGAATGAATATAAAATAAATTTGCAGCACCTCCACACTTGTCTATAACTTTTGCACAGCCCTTCACGTGATTGTCCTTTCTACATGTTTCTCATCACACCATCACAGAGCACTTCCTTCATTAGGCTGGGAAAAAAGTATCACTTTAGTTTTGTGGTATTCACAATTTGCCACAAACAGAGCTTGCTTGCATTGCAGTCACCGTCTCAGGGCTGACTAACACCACAGCCACATGCCTTTGCTGTTTTTTTGTTCCTCTTGGCACAGAGTATCTACTTTTTGGCAAAAAATGCCTGAGTCAGTTTCTGCAGACTTCTGACTAGAAGTGATTTAAAACCTGGAACACAAGCGTACATGACTGTCCATGAAAACCTGAAACTGCACCTGTCTCCAGTGTGTTTTTAGTGCTGCCAGCACAACACGCATTCATCTCATGTTTGTCCCAAAAGAGAAATGGTTCTGGAGCAGATAACCAAAGACCTGCAGCATTGTACACCTGCAGAAATACCTCACTGGGTCGGTACACCACAAAGCTGATTTAGACAGCCCTTTGCTGCATTTTTATCTGTGTAAGTCATAAAGACACTGTGAATATTAGATGCCAGTGGTTTGGTTACATCAATTATTAAAAGTGATTCGCGCTGGATAAGCTGACGGTGCTACGAGTGTTTGAATAGTGGCTGTGGGATGTATGTGGTTTGCCTGGGGGAGAGGTTTCATGTCCTGCATTTAAAAACCGCTGTACGGAGACTTTCGGGATGTGATTTAAATCATTGTGCTCACTATGTGCTCATTTACAAGTGTAATCTACTTCTAGGTTTAAAAAAGAAATTGCCTATTCACGTCTATCCTCACCAAACCAGCATTTCCATGAAATATAAAAATATTATCTATCTTTTATACCGCTTTAGCTAATTCAGGGTCATGGGGGGCTTAGCCAATCCAATTGGTGGATGGAGGTTATACACTCTGGGAAGGTCATCAGTCCACACTCATGTTCATACCTTGAGGGAATGTATGGTCAACAATTAGCTTCAAACACACGTTTTTGTACTGTGGGAGGAAACATAGCAGGAGAACCCCCTTGTGCACACAAGGAAAACATATAAACCTTGCACAGAAGGCCACCAATCCACAAATATAATAATAATGTGAGGCAAGAGTGCTAAAAACTTCACAAGCTTGTGACCTTCAATTCAGGCAATCAACCGGGTATTTATATTTTATGTAAGCCATATAAAATAATCAAGGTAACACTCAGAGTGGAATATGTCACTGGGATCAATAACTGTGACTGAGTTTCAAAGTCTCAGAGGGACAAAAAGTTCTTATCATCTGACACTATGTGTTATCAGGTAAAAATATTTTGAAGTCGTACATTTCTAGACACCTAAGAAAATAAAAGCAGAAGGAATCAAAAAGACTCAGTATCCAAAATCATAAAAAGTATTCCATAGTAAACAATTGTTGTTGTTAATGGTATTATTTGTAATCAAATGATCGGGTGATTAACAAAAAGTGCTTGACTACATTTCCCTCCTTAGCTGAAGCACGGACTGTATTTTTCTCAGGAATTTTCTCAGCAACACCTCAAACACATCAAACTATGCCTGGAATGTGTGGCTCGAAGAAGTTTCCTGACTGGGCATCAGCAATAAATGTTGAACACAATGGTGTACTGGTTTGCTGTTAAGGTGTTTTGGAGCTTAAAGGCCTTTCACTGCATCAGTTGCATCTTCTCCCTGCATGCAAAGTTAATATCCAGGTCCAGGTCCCTTTCATTTGTTCCTTTGCTTGAATGAATGAATGAACAATTTCATTGACTGTCGTCAACACTGTGAGTAATTTTAACAAATTCCAACATTTACAATGTTGTGGGGTTGTGAAACTATCTTTCAGAATAATCTTAAGAGCTGTGTTTATATGGCATTAAGTAATATTCATGAAGCATCTGTATGTTTAAACAATCAGAACTCCACGGAAATCCCTTTGACATGTATATCCTGCAGTGAAAGGCCAACCTGCATGTTTCAAAATACAGCCCTCCCACACATATCAGGCCACCGTTGACCTCCGATACGGCTGCCTGAAGGCTTTTCGTTGTGACCTAGATTACCTGCTATCTATACTTTCATACAGTATATTACTCTCCAGGTAAAATGGTTCATATGTTCTTTCCCTATGGAGAGACTGTTTGAGAACCGTGCCAGCTTGTTTTGATGAAACAAATGTAGACATTCTAACCTGAGGGAGTACGGTGCGCGCAAGTGTAGATACAAGTGCACGCCTGGACACACATGCGCATGTGCATTACAGTGTGGATCTGTATAGAACACTGTACTATGAGCATTTGTGTCCTTTTCTATTTGCAATAGATACAGCCACTATTTCTAAATATATCCCTGGAAATGTCTCTACTGTCAAAACTCCTGTACCTTTGTGTCACTTGTAGGAGAGTCTTGGGGTGAGGGTAGTGAATCACTTCACGGAGGGGGGGGGGGGGGGGGGGGGTGTATTACTTGTATCTACCATGTGAAGATCTGAATCAAAGAGTGTATCATGATGGCAGGATGCGAGGATGACACAGAGATGCAGCAGTCGAAAGAACTCACATGAAACACCACATGCATGCTGAGAGAAATGTTTGGGTTTGACAATAATGAACATATAAAGCATATGTGGTTCATAAAGTGCCCGCTGGACACAGTGAGGGACACATTTAAAGTGATTAGTAAGGAAGGCAATAACACCTACAAAAACATGGATGGATGAAGAAAATGAAGCTGCCATTGTTGTCAATTGTTGTAGAACCACATATTAGAAAAGTGTGCCATCGCTCTTGCTGGTGCACATTTTGTGTTTGTATTATACCACTATTATTCATTCATTAATTTCATTTGTATATTCATTTGAGCAGCAAAGTCGTGCAAACTTTTTCACAGAAGAACAAATCAAGACAATTCCACTCAAAAGGAGTAGGAAGAAGTTCAAATAACTTATATAAACCCACCCTTGTCTCTCTGGCATGTGCTGTTTGCATGAGTTTATGCTGAAAGTTTGTCAAGTGATGTTTCAGATGCATGCATGTATGCGTGTACATTATTAACAATCGTTTATGTCTATTTATGTTTATTGTCGAACAATCAAAAGTGAAAAGACAAAACAATGTGAAGTCATACAAATAGTAAAGCACATATCTTACTTTTTGTTTATGGTTGTACAAAATGTCCCATAAAGATTTGTTGTTTATGGTCATACACAAAATAAAAACAGCATACAATACTGGAGATCTATACGTAAAGTAAAACACTTTTCTTTTTTATTTATGATTGTACATGTCACGTAAGGTTTTCTGGTCGTACAAAATAAATGCAATATATAATAATACAAATCTATACCCATGGACATGTGCCAAACGCTGTGTGTGATCGCACAGATAATAATGTTAAGTGTTCCTTGCTTACATTTCTTAGGATGTTATGTAGACGCCAACTGTAATACTGTTGACAGAAATCTCTAAACTGCTTGTGTGATAATAATAAGGGAGTGAAAACTGAAATAATTAGCAAAATCTAAAATGACATTTGTTACAACATGTGATGACATGATCAAGTCAGAACATCTCAACACTTTTGGATGAAACACATGGTCTTTGGTAAAAAGATAACGTCCCACTGAAAGTGGAATGGTTTTTTATCAGCACAGAAAATTACGGTACAAGAAATATCAATGTATCCATTATACTATTAACAGACAACAACAAAAACAATATTGTGTGCTTGAAAAAAATGTGTTTTCTGTCTAATCACATACTGTGTGAGCGACTATGTGTGCAATAATGAGTTTAGGGTCCCTAAAGCTCTTTTGTTAGATATCCGTGGAAATCAGGCAGTAATGATTTTACTTTGAGGCAGCCTCACAGGATGGGACTGTGAGTCTCTCCAAATTCTGACATTGGTGATATGGTCTTTAGTTACACTGGAAAAAACATTGTTTCTTGTTTAGACGCTGAGACCTGGCTATCCCCCAACAGCCCCCCCCCCCCCCCCGTATTTCCCAAGCCAATGTCATTATCTTTCAGTTCCTCCATGCTGCGTCAGTGGACAGAAACTTTAATTGCCATGCATAAAATCGACATTACATGAAAAATTATCATCTAACGACAGGGATAAATAAAGCGGACTCTGGTTTAATGTCAAGCTCACGCTAATTGAAAGTCTCTTCAGACTGCTGACTGTGAAATTGAGAGTGGAAAAAGACACAAATTATAAGCAGTAAATTCAAGGAAGCTCATTAATGAAAATGACAGCAGACTGTAAATTGATAACATTTCAAAGCAAACAATTCCACACGACAGCGTAAGCCTTACATGGGACGGGATGATCTATTTCCTGTGGCAAACCGAGTAAATAATGCTACGCTGCAGTTGAACCGCAGCAGAAGACAACTGCAGGCTATAATGTTCGACATGGTGTCAACCCTCACGTTCATGACATTTTGCAATCACGTCTGGTATTATGTAATATTGTAATGTTAGGCAGAGCATTAAATGAACTGTAGTCACTTGCAATTTAATGCCAGATTCTGAAAAATACTGTAATAATACTACATTGTACATAGAATATTTCATCTGTTTAAAAAGTGCATATTGACCTGATGAGATAAATGTGGTATTATGAGTATAGTAATATTAGTATTAAAGAGACGTTAAACCACATTAGCTGAGCTGGAAAGTTAGATCACCTGAAAATGAGACAGTTTGCCCTATTTCAGTATTTTTCCAATAATCATCAGCAGCCACTCATCATCTCATCCTTTTCCAAAATCAGCTTCAACCAGTTTCCCAGAAGCTAAAAACTCAAGATTTTCTGTTTTGCAAAGTCCAATTTTTCCACCTGTATGGCCAAAGTCCTTATGTTCTACACATTGAAACGTTTACTAAACGGTTTGCTGCACTTTCTACAAAAATAGGTCAATTAAAAGACAACAGAAAACTTGTAAGCACAAGAAACTGAGGTAAACGTGCAAGTGTTGAAAATAAGCAATGCATTTGCATGGATTGTAAGGTTTATGACTCCACTTGATAAATTCAGTGGAAAGTGTGCAAAAACAAGGTTAAAAACAAAAAGCTCAAGTTCTGTTTTTCAGTAATTGAAGAGTTAGCATTTGTGATGTCTTTGTAGAGAATAAATGCATACGCAATCAAATGCCTCCATGAAGCATCCAGATGCCTCTGAGCATCCAAAACAGCCATTGGTGCTGTTGATAATTTATAAAAACATTATGTTGAGACTTTAGGTTGAGTGACATAGTGGACAGACAAGTGTAGTTCAACCTTTGGAGGGGCTTCAATTGCTGTACAGAAAGGCCAACAAAAATAAATAAATATAGTCTGTAAAGTTTATAAAAGTTAACTACCTACTTCTTAGTAGTTGGGCCGCTACATTTGCTGGCGGTACAATTACATTATGTGGATAAATTATTTTAATGCTTTTTGGTTGAGACAAATAGAGGTGGTAGAGTGTGGTAATGGAACAATCATGATGTTAAACCCGTCAGTCAGTCTTCCTTCTGCCAATGGTACCTGTTTCCAATTACAAAAAGCAGTGATTAATAATGGGGAAAACGTGAGGAAGCACTGAAGTGAATCTTCAAGGATATTATTTGGAGTTTTTAGCAATTCAGATTTGATGCACAACAAGAGTCACAACATCTAGAACTCCCTCAGACTTGTTGCCTATACAAAGAGCAATACCAGCGCCTCTGCAGGGCTGGGCACCAAGAATGTCAAACAAACTAGAAATCAGCCGGAAAAATATATATTCCTTCAATAAAGAATATACACAGGAGCCTCAAACCTGCTGTACAGATATTCTGGTAATTGAGTGATTATATTGAGAGGTTGCTATTTTAAAGTAACTAAAGTACACTCCCGGGGAAAGTCTGCAAAACCATAGTGATCAGTCATTTAGTCGTTGAGAACAGTCAGTCTGGACCAAAAATAGCAATAGTGTTGTCACTGTTGCAATCAAACATGACTCTCAAAGCCTTATGTGGTCCACACAAAAACACTCCAACTGTGACAGGAACAAATTTTCCCTTCATTTTAACTCTCAAACAAATTATTTCCAGCACCACGTCCTTGTCCTTTAACACAATCTGCTTTGTTTTGCTTTCATCTGTGTAAAGTAAATAGTTTGTGTCTAATGTGCTCATTAGTTTTTGCTCTATTGCGGTGGAGCATGCTCGCTCCATCTTTTATTCTCTCTTCTCATTCAGTTTGAACAGCTCTATTCTCCAACCGGGAGTGGAGGCTTCTTTGCCCCCCTTGAATCATCATTCCACTGAACTGAAAATAGGAAGTTCAGAGCATGAAAATGGCTTTGACAGAGGGGGGACTGAGGCTTTTGCTGCTGCCGCCACTACAACCACAGCCTGATGTTTAAAACAAGGCAGATCTTTCTGAAGTCCAGCACAACTGAAACACACTGATGAATACACTTCTGAAAGGCAAGCCATTTATGATGAAGATGTGGATATCTGAATGGTTAAGATTTATTCTCTGTGATGTGTTTTGCTTCTTAAATAACCCAAATCTACATGGGATGCAAAACTGTCTTTTTTATTCTTCTTTTTTTTTTAATGAAAAACATCAAACATATACAATTAAAAAAAGAATTATACTCTTTATTTATTCTTCTGACGTATAAGTGTTACAGGAACATATAAAACAGATCAAACACACTACATCAAAAAAGAAACAACAAACTAAGACAAACAAACAAACAACAATAAAAAGCACTCCAAATAAAGAAAATGGGGGAGTGATAATTATTTCTCAGTCTTTTTAGTCTGATTCCATCTCTGCTGAATTCAGCCTATCCTTTGTCATGCATGCAGCCCATTTAGACCAGAGATTTTTATGTATCCCAGCTTTAATCTTTAAAGAATGAGTCAGTATTTCCATGGAGTAGATCTCTTGTACAATGGCCTGCCATTGATCTGTATTCGCGGGAGCACTTTTCAACCAGTTCCGGGTAATTGCCTTTTTGAAGGCAAGTATCATAATTTTGAAGAGGTTGAAGTATTTTGTTTGAATACTGTTGCCAGGTATCAAACCCAGAAGCATGATCTTGGGGTCCTTGTGGATCTTGTATCTGAGTACTTCCTCAAAAATTTGCAGAATTCGGTCCCAAAATAGTTGCAGCTTTGAACATGACCAGAATATACGAGAATTATTGGCATTAATGATTCCACATTGTCTCCAGCAAAAAATATGAAGAAAAGAAGAAAAAAAAACCCATATACAATTAAATACGAGGGTGAAATTATGAATGAAGTATATATCTAAAAGAGTTATCTACCAATAATCAGCAGGGACAATAAATACATGCATGGAGCAAGTGTTTTATTAGAGCTGAGCAGTATGGATGTGCGTCTAACCACGGTAAACTGAGCCTTGGTGGAGGAGATTTTGGTATTCAGCAAAAACTGTGAGTCAGCAAAAGTAGAATACCGCAGTGGAAGTTTAAACACTGTGGTGCAAAGGCAGACTAAACTCATACATGCAGAATCTACCTGACTCGCTCTGCCTTTTTTTCAGCTGGAAACCACCATTAAATCCTCACAATGCAGTGGAACAGATGAAAACCAATTAGGTGGTAACGATCACGCCTCAAACACAGACCTCTCCGCTGTTCAAAACTCAATCTGTTTCAGGTTATTTTGGCTCTCGGACCATTGACAGACTTTAAAAAAAAAACATTCACATTCACATTCTCTTTTAGAGAGACTAAAGCTCGTCAGCACGGAGAGACTTCACGGCCACGACGTCATGCTGCCTCTTGTTCAAAGTGTGTTACGAGGTTCTTGGAGGGGATGGAAACTGATGGGATGGACTGCTGCAGAGCTGCTGTTGTCTGAGGGCTTGGTGTGCAATCAAAGAGAAGCTGCTCTCTAACACTTACTGCTTTGGAGAAAAACCTAGAAAATGGAACAAGGATATTGTATCAGTTCATGTTTGCTGGTGTGACGGCTGTCTGCTCTTTCATGCTGTTGTTTTTTTATGCTGTGACACAGTTAATACTGACTATGTACCACACACTTGTAGGAATTAGATATCAAGTATTACAGACAGTAAAATGGTGTCTTTTGTGAATCCCACATTAAATATTTACCACATAAAATGAAGATATGGTGAGATGGAGACGTTTATGCTGAGCTGTGTTGCAGGCTTGTGTTTACAGAAAAAACTTACGGTCAAGTTTGAATACTATGAGCAATTAACTGTAACTTTATTTGTCATCGCACTTTTTGATCTTTCCTTAATAATAAACACATCCTCATTGTCACAGTGAAATGTGGAAAAAAACTCCTTGAAATCCTTGCTTGGTCATTTGTCAGACTGGATTGGAGCCTTTTGCAGGACGATTTTGGCCCACGCCATACCCGATGTTTGATCCTCCTGGTGTATTAAATTGAAACTGAAAGTTAAACTAAGTGGATTCTTACAGCACAAGACTGCACTGTGGGGGACATGACTATTACTCAAATCTCAAAATTTATATCCGGATGCCACCACAATGACCAACTATTTGGATAATTGGGTCCAGCCCAAGTATTTTGGCTGTTTTTGTGTCCGTTCAAATTTAAATTTGCCAGGAAAATCTGTCCGTTGTTCATGTTTGGCAGATTGTCGGCTCATTAAGTGTGAAAACATTAAAATACATGCCCATGCACGATGATTTGTCCGCTCGGTACAGGGTGTCCGCTGTTTTCGGGTCTGCTCGTCAGAGGTTCTACTGTAAACTAAAAGAGCTTTGATTTTTAGAAGGACACCCAGATTATGAGTTGGTCTGCTAAAATCATTCCTCCATCTTTTTTCGATAATATCTTATACTGAAGTGTGTCGACAGCCAACCAGGTGAACCCAACGGTGATAATGTCATGTTATTCTTTTCCCTTCCAATCAGACATAAGTAGAAACTATATCCAGAGGCTACAATGAAAAGCTGAACTGCTCGGAGCAGTGAGACGGTAACATAGCAGTGATATAAAACAGATTTTCTGTCCTGTCCTTCCTCTCTATGGCTGACTAAACTAATGGGAGTTGGCTTAGTCAGCCGTCAGGGACTTGAGAGGAAGATAAAGTCTTAAAATGGTCAAATGTATCAAGAGTGCAGGAATGACAGTCACGGTTTCTTAGGATGTTGTATCCATTCACAAGTATGTCTCCATTGACCTTCCCCACATCAGCTTCCAAAGTATCTCCAGCAGACTTAGCAAGGATTTCCTCTGCAGGTCCAAAGCCTGTACTCACTTCAGGGCTTATTGATCCAAGCTCACTAACTGTCGAGAAAGAATTCCTGAGAAAGAAAAGCTGTGATCACTTGAATCCCTTAACTATAGCTGCCCTCGAACAACACAACTAAAAGCAGCGTAGTGTAACATAGCAACTAATAGTAAATAATTCTAACCTGATGGACACCTTTAAAATCTAGAGTATTCCTGGTAAGCTTCTGTATGTCTGATTGAGAGGATGAGGATCCATCAGTGTTCGGTTTCGCTGCACTATTCTGGTAAATCAGAAAGGAAGCCTGCAGCCTTTCTGGGAGACAATCGAAGACTGAGGACCAGTCATGCAGAAGAAAAGGGGCTCAGCTGAGTTGCACTGTTGTGTGATGCACTGAAGTAGGTGCTGCTTGTGCAGAATTTTCAGCATTTGTGCAAAAAATGGCAAGACATGACACTGATTGAAGCTTATCATATATTATATAAAAAGAACTGGTGAGCTTTCTGCCCCGTTATCCTTGAAAAGTTTATCTTACTCCCAGTCAACGTGATTGCTGCACATACACATCAATGGCATCAAGTGACACTAGATGCACAGGGAGCCTTTGTTAGCAAACATTGTAGCAAATAATATCTTGCATTATACAACAGTAATACGGAATGTGAACTGGCAACAAGATTTGATGACAAAAACAGTGCAAATCATATACCGTTGTGACACGTTTTATGGCAATAAATCATGATATTTGTGTGATTTTGGTCAGTTTTACACATTTCCCCACAGATTTCATTATAAATAAATGGCTCAAAATGGTGCTATTTTTTTTAACCTTTGAAACATCAATACCCTGCAAAAAGTCCCTTGGGTTCCATTTTCCAGTACTCCAGGGCACGCGCGCTATAAAGGGTTAATTTATGAAAGGAGCAAGGCTACGCCACATGTTTAAGTTGATTATTATACATTAAATTAACTATGCCCTTGTATAGTGTCTCTCATTTGTGGGACTGTCAAGTTGATTTGCGGTAGGATCAGTCATGCTTGTATATTTTGTGGAATTGCATGTTATTATCTGCACATTATCTGACTATGGACCTAGAAATCATTGTTGATCAATACCAGTCATTCAAATGCATTACTCATCAAAGCCCTGGAATAACAGTGTACCGAGTAATTTTTACCCATAGTCACAAAAATGACTGTGAGTTGGGGTGTTATGAAATCTTGTAATAAATGCTAAGAGATCCAATGCAAGCAAAAATACAGTGGGGAAGAAGATAAACTGTTGTCCTGAACAATAAATGCAGTACTAGTCAGCACTGTTTGGAATAAGGTTAATTAGCCAAAGAAAATGAGTGGGCTTGCTTAAACAATAATGCTGTGTGGGAGAGTGAGTGTGTATCCTGGAGCTTGACACGCATTGTTAACAGTCTGAAAGTTTCAACAACAGCTGATACAGTCACGACATTTAGCAGTAATTAAGAATAATATAAACTGAAAGTAAAAAAGAAAAAAAATGTTTTGGAATTCATCAATGAAAATTGTATTTTAAATCCTGCTGCGGGGCCAAATATAAGCATAAATGCAACGCTGAAACTTAAGCTGATGCTGTGGTTTAAATATTGTGGGTTCTCTAGCATAGAAGCATTGTCTGTCCTGTCACTTCAGATCAATGGATGTGGTTCAGCCGGGATTTGTAAAAGTGCTCCAGAGTACAGTACCTTGATCTGACAGCCACAGCCTCCCCTGGCACCACCCTGAACGAGTAGAGTAAAAGCACCTCTTTTTCAAACAAGAGACAAAGTTGACAAGTTTCGCTGATCTGGCAAAATGATCACAAAATATGGCGCCAGGGCTCGAGCAGCCATGTACAAATGAGCCATTAGAAAATTGCTGCAAAGTCATTAATTGAATCAGGCACGGTGTGTGTGCTGCAGGCATAAATATCCAAGATGTCTGTAGAGGTCTTTAAAACACTGTCATATGTTGATGGTTTCGGACGGGCACTGGGAGGAGGTTAATTCACTATTTGAGTCTTCTGTGAGACTGATTGCTTGCATGTCGGCGCAGCCTTCCGCTGCAAAATGGCTGCTACTGTTTTTGATCAATGCTCATCAGTGCAAATTTAGGATATTTAAATCAACACTGCCAGTTTTCCAACAAAGTTTCTAATCTACACCTAGCATTCCCACACACACACACACACACACACACACACACACACACACACACACACACACACACACACACACACACACACACACACACACACACACACACACACACACACGTATTTTAACCTGGAAAATGAGGTGGTTCTATAATGTTCCTCTCAGCCTCATCATCTTACAAGCAATTCTCTCTGGGGGAGAAGACCCAGCAGGATGAGGGTAATGTGTAATCTCTCCTGACAGAATGTTCATGAAAATTAGGATCGTGTCACCACTGTGTGCTTAGCAAGAGAAGTCTGCTCGCACTGAACGTCATGCTGCGTTACAAATGACAGCAAAATGGAGCAGCTGTATTTCTGGATGTGTGCAGGTAAACAGATGTTGGGGACGCTGCTGAATGACTTTAAGCAGATCCAAACGGCGCTGGCACACTGAGCAACACTGCAGCGGCTTAGAAGTTTCAGATTAGCAGTCTCCATGGTTACAATACTGTCATGTGGGTAAGGAGATCTGTATCTGTAAGGAGAACATATTCATGATGGGGTTAGGGCATTGGGGTTGTTTAGTGAGAACGGGGCGAGTACATGTGTAAACCCTAACCCTGTGAGAGTGAGCTGAAACTGGCCCACATGTGGTCTCGCCCGTCTCGGTGGACTCACAGTACTGTTCACCGGTACAGCCCACCTGCTTCTCAAAGGAGCCAAGCACAATGCGATCCATTATCAAAAAGAGCAGCAACTTTGGTCCAATATATGTAACGATTGTCTTCTTTCAAAACCTTTAGCTGAAACATCATTAAAGAGAGAAGAAAAATAAAATATTTAGAAGTTGTAATTCCGTGGAAAGGCATGCCTCATAGCAGAAAAAACAACTGAAATATATTTGGTCCCACACATGTTTTATATGAGCTTGGAAAAAAACGGAAGGGTTGTAAGTCAACACACACCTCCTCAGCAGACAGCAAAAAAAAAAAAAAAAACCAAAAAAGAAAACACCAATGATGTTACAACATCAAGCAGGGCTGTCAGCACCTTATTCCTTTTTGCATATTCCTCTTCCCAAAAGATTGTGTTGCAATGTAGAACTAAACAGATTAGAGGCTATACTATAACCATCCACTGTTTCATAAATACTAGTTATTTTGAACATACATTATATGTTTTGTCTGTTTTGCACAATGAAATAGGTCGCCGTATATAAAATTACAAACAGTTCATTGCATGTTCCTGCATAAAGCACAAGCTTTTTTTTCTGTCCTTTAACAGTTTGGTAATTTTATTTTAATAATTGCTCTGTTGGCTGTTGGGTAATTGGCTTGTTCCCCATGAAAACAACTGTTTTAGTTACTCTCCCCTGCTGCAAGGGCAGGCTGAAAGATGAGCTTATGCAGAACAGAAATACAGTGTTTAATATTTAATGTATAGCACAACATAGCGGCTGTGTTCAGCTTTTCTCTCATGAGTAGTCTGTTCACGATATTATGGTTTTGAGTACTTTTCTTGTTTTTATTGGCCTACACACCATTGCAACTGCCATCAGCAGGTATCAAATATGATATTTTAAAAGCATAACATGCCAACAATAAATATGAACATCTAAAGATGATAAATTGCCACACAACTGTAATTGTGAACAAATGTTACTGACTCATTCAAAAAATAATTTTTATTCATTCACTCATTGACTTTTCCCTCCAAATACCTGCAATACTAAAGCATAATAATGTGTTACCATAGTGCCAATTAGAACAAAGTGAAACACAGTAAATGAGCAAAGTAAGAGTCTATATGCTGATCATGTTACTTCAAAGCCCCACCGTCTCTTCCTTCTGCTTCACAGAGCGACGAACACGCCTGTGGACTATCAGCTATTAGACCATGATTCTGATTACACACTTTCACTGGAAGAGAGGGTAAACACTACTAATAACAGTCGTGTGGTGTGTTTAAAGGCCCTAGAGGAGGCGCTAAATGAACCCTGAGGTTGTATTGTTGTGTTAACTGTGGTTTCAAAAGATAACAGTACATGCACAGTTCCTGCACAAACAGTATTCTTGATCATATGCCGTTGGTTCAGTGTTGAAGTCTCCTGCTAATCCTGCAAGTTTCATGCCATATGTGACATGTGCGGCCCTCTTCTGTCCTCATGACGACAATGCCACTGGCAGAAATAACATGCAACTGTGGAGGCAGAACAAATCAACTCTGCAATGACTCAGTTAGAAAAATCTGTGCAGTAAAGATCCTCCAAAGCACAAATATGTATTGGGAAATCGGTGTCATGACACTGAAAGCCCATGGGGTTGGCCCACTGATACATGCCTGGCCTTTCTTGTGTGAGTTAATGTGGCTGGAAAAGCAGCCTCACTGTGCTACAAAAACCTACTATCCACCACAAAGCTGGACTCGTGCTTCTTTTCCTCCCACGTGAATGAATAAAGCCTATCTGTGAGCCCTTTCTCCAGTCAATAGTAGCAGTCTGAACCTAAATATACTTTTCTCTCTTTTCTTGCTTTGTCTACGAGGCAGTCATACAGTTAATCTCAGTGTGTTGGTGCCATCGATGAGAGGAGAGCGAGCGTGAGAGAGGCTCACGTAACACGCTGTGTGAGAACAAGCTGGGAGGAGTGGCGTGGAGCCAGGTGACTCAGAGCATGTGACAGGGGGTCACTGCAGTGGGAGGTGGTGAAATGAATGACTGAGGTGTGAATCCTTGTCGCTAATGGAGGCATCCACCTCCACCCAGCTCTATTCCTATAAAGTCTGTGATTAGCTCACTTCCAGTGCTCAGCTACATGCCTTCAGCCTTTGAGCACCATGTTTAAATATTCCTTTGTGAATTTGTACTTTGCATAAAATCTCAATTTATTCCACAATATCCAGATCTGCCTGTCAAGCAGAAGCCACAGCATTTGTTTACGCAACAGCCAGACCTGACATAATACCACAAAGGCTGTGTGTAATATATACCAAGGGGAAATGGTTTATATCAGTTTTTAATAGGCTGCATTGATGCGAGGCAGCTTTGCTGTTTAGCTTTATGTAAAATCTCCCTCTTCACACTTCACCAGCTAATCTGACCATTCACTGCGCCTGTTGTTAGTTGCCTTGGTTACAAAGTCCGTGTGGCATCATAGTACAGTACTGCTCAATGTGCACCGCGCATCATTGCTTCAGTGTATTTTCTGTGGTACTTAGGGCTTAATTTAGAATACCTTTTTTTTCCAGTTCACGTTTTTGGTTGCAAAGGTTTTGTGTCTGCCAGAAAGCAGCAAGTCGAAATGAAACAGTGAAGCACATCATCACATGGCTCTGTGCCACTATTGTGCCTCCTGTGTGGAGGAGCAGGAACAACTGTTTTGAATGATTTTTTTTATTGGATTTGCTCATTCATGTCTACCACCTGCTCAATCAGCTCACTTTCCCTCCTCCTTCATCTGTTGTGACAGATTTTCCAAAGTGGGTTCCATTCAATAGGCGATTTCTGCATCTCATTAAAGGAACATGGAGTCTAATTAGTGGGGCTAATATATGTTTGTTCTTTTTAATGAACAAGATGTTTTATTTTCATGGAATATGTGGAGGCCTTAAAGATACTATCGATTACATTTTTATACATTCTATACATAACTATGCAATGATGTGTGAAATTCAGAGATGAGTTCTTCGTAGAGGTTTACTGAAAGTGAAAGATCCTTGGCTTTTTCGAGCCTCACAGACAGTGAGCTCATTGTTTACAGGTCCGATCCACTACATTCCTGTTCTGGGCCTCCACACTTCAGTTAGCGCCTGTCTGTGGACCTGTCTCACCTGTCACTGAAGAGCCGGGTTATTTCCCTTGTGAGCGGCTACAATAACAGCAGGGTTAAAAGAGCAAATGTTGTATTTAACATCATTAGATGGGATCAAATAAAACTCAAAATTGAGATAAAAGTGTATTCAAAGCAGCAAGGTACAGGGGCGGAGCTTCAACAAGGGTGGTCCTGGGAACCCATCCCCAGTTTATTACACTCTCCCGAACATTCCAACACTGGTTGTTCTTGTGTTGCACCAATATGGCTGCTTAGAATGACTGAACCAATGTTGAACAAAACAGTGTAACCAAGGGTACATGTCAATTTAAAAATGACTCTTGACAGTGATTAATGAAAACGAGAAAGAATGTATCAAGCCACAGAGACCAGGATAATGAAAAAAAATGGACAATCTGGTCTGAAAAAAAATAAGTCTCATTTTGGTGCTACCTCAAGTATAACTCTCATAATTCAATAAAAATTATATGAATCCCCTGGCTAAGTAAACATTGGGGTGTTAAGAGGGCAATAATATGTAAACGTGGGTACTAATAAGCTTTACTACATAAAGTCCTTAAAAGCACTGTTCATTCAGACTCATTTTACTGAGGTGGTAAAGATATTTGGAGACAACTATAACATTTTCTTGCCAGGCTGTTAAAACATTGATTAAGAATTAAGAACATCAGCAGCTTATTATGTTTGGAATATACAGCCTGCTGCAGGCAATGTCATCTGCAAAGAAACAAAAGCCTTCATGCTTTGTTTTTCCTTCTTTAACATTTCCGATTTAATTGCATACTATGTGAAAACTTGCCAGCTCTTTCTTTATATTCTCTCCCCTTTTTTGCCAAAAGTCAAAGCGACACTCTTGCACTTTTTGACAACTGACTAATCTAAGCCTGTCATCTTTGTAAATCTATAAAGACAGAGAAGAGATGGACCACACAGCTTGTTCAACCTCTAGTGTGCCTCTCTATCGGGGTGTATAAAAACTCTATCCATCCCTCAGGCTGATGTCACTCTGCCGTTAAGTCCTGATTCAAGCGTAGACTCAGAGCACATTTCTACCCACATCACCACAGTGAAAAAGTACCAGAGCATAAGAGAACACCTCCGACTGTAGTCATGCAACAGCCTGTCGTCTTCAGGCCATGTCATGAAACTTTAATGAAAATTGATTTCCCCTGTCTTTCACCTGTGCAACATGCGGCAGCGACATGTAGATGGAGACAATAAGAGATGGAGAATCCAATAAAACTTCTGACAGACAAAGAAAAGCATCAGTGCTGCAACTATTGTTTTTCATTGATTTCGGTTGGTAAAAGAAGATGAGAAATTTCATCGCATTTCATCAGTGTTTTGTTGCTAACAGAATCGTGCTTCAGCCTTGTGTTGATACCCAAAATGTCAACCGGGAAATTACCTTAGACACTCAAATATCATGGCAAATGCCGTCAGTTTCTTCAGTCAGCAAACAGTCAGCAAACAGTCAGCAAACGACGCAAATCAATAATAATACCTTCCATCCATCACAGCATTTATGGCCTCAACCCCTCTTATCCCTACTGGTGTTGTCAATGAGGAAATGAGAAAGGCAGGCAGCTGGGGTGAAAAACTAAGTGGCAATGACAGCAATGATCCACATAGGAAGCATGTTACTTTTAATGCACAGTAGAAAGGAGAGGATGTGCCACATCAAGACGTCACTGCATGTCTTTGACTCGCTCGCAGATGAAAATGTCTACAGTGGAAGCATGAATCAATGCTGACGTGAAATATTAATCCATTTACATTTAAAATTCTCCTTCAAATTCTGTGTTTGTGGATGCTAGACAGGGTGACTCTTTTCATGCTGCATGGTGCCTATAAGTAACCCTCGAAAGATGAGGGTTGTGGCCAGAAAACGCTATTTGTTTTCTTCACAGATAATTCCTTACACACACGCACGCACGCACGCATGCACGCACACACACACACACACACACACACACACACACACACACACACACACACACACACACACACACACACACACACACACATTTTTTTTATTGAATTTAATTGTTTTCTCTGCATAAACAGAACAGGCAGTGCTGCATGTAAACTATTCAAGCTGTGATGCCATTAACAGAGACCATGTCAGTAAGTTGTTCACAGACAAATACTAAAATGAGAAACCAGCTGGAAAAGACGAACAACTCCCAGGTGACCTGGTCGAAAGAGGACATGCACTGATGTCACATTTTCACTGAATAACAAAGCAAATGTTCAATAAATCAGCAAGGCCCCAATACAAGGAGGGAAGAGAAAACAAACAAAACATCTTCAAAAAGTAAACGTGGAACATGCAAGTCAGTGTCTGTGGAAGCCAGAAATAGAGCTTCCTGATACATATTGTATGTGTAACAACAGTTTTTAGCCGAAAATTGTGGAGGAGCTACTGAACAACACTCAAGAAGTACAGACGTTAGTTGGAATAATGAAGCCTTTGAACATTCATATCAAAATAATAACTCATACTCAAATATTACTAGAACTGAGGTTGTTTATGTTCATCAGTGTTACTGAACGCACCACCTGCTGTAGATGAAGGTCAGCAAGTCCTCAGTTTATAGTAGCAGGAAGCTGTACTGACAGAAAGTCTCCTCAAAGTCAAACAAAAAAAAAGATCCATCTGCACTACAGCTTGTGATTTGTTTTTGTTAATGTGTGACTTCAGTGATAATGCATCATATTTAGCAGTAATGGTGGTCCAGAGGGACGGAGATGATAACCGACGGTTTGTTATTCGTTGAGCAGGGTGCCTTAACCCAGAAAACCTGTTCTGAAACATCATCACCCCAACAGCTATGCATTGAGACAAATGTCACTCAACACATTTATGCAGCGTATGATGGAAGCAGAAGCTCAGTGATACTGGCATAATCAGACTGTAACGTAGCTTATTCATAACTCATTAACAATGAAATGTTCAACCAGCATTATCTCTGCTGAAGAAAAGGATAATGGAAAAAAATATTTTAAAAAGGATGTTTTCAACACATCATTCGTCAGCAACCTGATTTTCCTTTTGACCATCCTTGTCTTCAAAAGCCACCAGTCTTGAAATATCCTCATGGGTTTTTGTTCTGAAGAATATATAGTCACTATAGAATGTTAAATAATGGTGGCGGAGTGGTTAGTGCTCTTGAATAACAGCAAGGTTATCCCTGGTTGGAGTCCTTCATATCCATGTGGAGTTTGCATGTGCTCTGTGTGTACACGGGTTGTGTTAATGTGTGACTTCAATGATAATGCACCATATCTATTAGTAATGGTGGCCGAGAGGAATGGGCTTGTGCATGTTTTTTTTTTCTGAGTTGCTCTGTTTGCACTCGCAATCCAAAAGCTGATATGGGTGACCCAAATGCAAGAATAGGTGGGAATCTGTGAATGATTCTCTCTCTCTGTCTGTTTACCCTGTAATGGTCTGGTGACCTGATGGTTTTTTTGTTTTTTTGTTTTTTTCATAAATGTTATGGTATTCTACTTCTTAGTTGAGTGGGATGTCCCCTAATGAAGCAATAGTTTAAACAGGCATGAAATGGTCTTGGCAATGGCTGGTGATCAAATGTGACAGAAACAACTGTGAAACCAGGTCTGCACGTACACACTATATGTTTAGTGCAACTATTTTCAATTCATGCATCATCTCCAAAACAATAGTGACAATCTTCAGGTTTCACATTGGGATTAGCAGCGTAGGGAGGAAGCGGCTGGAAGCTTCATGGAGTGACTGCTAAAATGCTGCTACAGGTTTCACTGCAGGAATTACTTTACCATCGTATCTCACTTATTATATTTACACTCACTTCTTTCAGCAAGGTATATCCAATAAATGGAGTGCTACAAGCATCGCTACCAAGAAAATAAGTAAATGCCAAAAAACAAACAAACAAACAAACAAACAAACGTGTTGCTGTGCTGTTTCTGAATTCATGCTGTCACTTATTTCTGCCTGGCTAGATGAGTCATATGAGGACAGCTTGATAGGTGAACAGCAGCAGCAGTGAAATTGCAAAAGCAATCAAATCGAGTCCATTAACTAAAATACTCCACACTGAATCTAAGATAACGGGCATTTAACATATGTGAAATTAACGTGATTTATCCCATTAGTTTACGGGATGTGTGGTTTGGTAAAAGCTTATTTAAAGCCCCACATCATATTTGCATGGCATCACATTTATGAAAGAGAGTACATCTGCCGGCTATTTGGAAATGTTTGAGCTAATGAGCGAGTGAGCAAGTATACCGTTATCTCATTTATTCTCTGTTGCAATACAGCAATTTATATGTTTGGCCTACTTCAGAAGTCTGCAAGGGATGTAAATAAAACAGAAAAGGCAAAAGTGTGCATTTGTGAGGTGCACCTCACATGTGGGTTATATAAAGTCAATACAACAGTCAGCCTCTGCAGTGGCAGAGTATCCGCACGCTTTTGATTCCACTCTTCAAAGTGAGAAACTCCTCATAGTCCACACAGCAGTCCTCATAAAAAAGCCAGTGCTATCTTATTACTTGAGATCCAACCCTCTCAGACTCCTGTGGATGTTGTTTCTGACTTAAGTCATTAATCGCTCATCTCTTGTATAACACAGGTCCCTCTCTCTTGCTCTGAAGCCACTATGCTTATTTTCTCACAACACTGGCATCACTATAAAGAAATACCAGAGAATGAGCAGCAGCACCCCCCCCCCCCCCCACCTCTCTACCAGCCAGTGACAAGCCCTGTGTTTTTAGTGGTGTAATGTGGTCCTTTCTCTAGACAAGCATGCAGAATGCTTACCCAGGTTGACATACTGCTGAATTTGAAAATAATAAACATACAATTCTCGGCTGTACATCAGCACATTGCATTCATAGTTTTCAGAAAGGAGGGTTTTTAATCAATGGGGGCCAGCTTTAAGATTGGATAATCTCTCTGGCCTTCTGCGTGATATCTTTACTGCAGCACAAACCGGTTTTTGCCTCAACAAAAGCTGCTCAGCAAGTGTTCAGATTTACACACAGTACAGGTAGTCAGCACAACACCATGACAGCTCTGTGTAAGTGCACATCGGGTGAAGTTGATTTGTCATGTTGATTTTGCACAATAGTGGCTTCAGACTCTCAGTGGTCCAACAAAAAAAGTAATGAGTGCAGATAAAATATCCTACAGACACCACACACTTACACTTCGCTTACTACTTTAAAAAGCAGACCTTAGAATTACTAAAGAGGAGACATAATAAAAACAGTGCACAGAGGAATGTATTGGTGAAGCTCTTCTAGTAAAACACAGATGTGAGTGAACAGACTTCCAGAAATGAATCCCACAGCCATTTAAACATTTTTAGAGCTCCTCCTCTACCCTCCTCGCAGTTATTTATTTCCATTAATTAACAATAATAATGTTCCCCTCATTATTCCACCAGAACTAACCAATTTGTACATCTGCAGTCGCCTATTGAAATCAATCCTCACATTTTCACATCTCTATTGTGCCAGCGTTTCACATTGAATCAAGAGCGGAAGCAACACAAAGTTAGAGCGGCTCTCCCCGGAGATCTAATTGTGTACAAATTGCAAGGCTATGTGGTAATCTGCTGTGCTTTCCTGGAGTTTCTGCTGCCACAAGGCCACCTGGAGTCCGGCAGAGGGCTAGATCCTTTCTGGGACTGAACAAATCATTATGTCCAGCTCACTGGTGACCCAGGGAGCACGGCTCATCCTAATGGGCCTTAGGGATGTGACATACGGATGAATGCAATCAACCTAAAGCGGAAATGCTCCCAAGGTGGAATTTCTCTTGTGTAAATCTACACGAGACGCTCATTCGGTTCAGTGGATTGCAAGGTTGATATAGAAATATTCTAATGATGGATTATTCATTACAACATGTATAAGGTACAGAAGGAGACTATATTATTCTGAGTGCCACTGAATGACAGGGGACCAGCAGTTCACAGTGATTAGTATCAATGTCACACAGGTGAAAGTATAAAGCCTCATCAATTCATTGCATGCGTATAGCAGCTATTCCGTCTGATTTTGAGATTGTTCACAGTAAAAAGCTGACAAATTTAATGTATTCAGTTACGATGCATTGATAACCCCCCCCCCAAAAAAATTGCCTTAAAACAGACACATGCACATATCTCTTATGAAATAAAGTAGTCAATGGAAAGTCTGTGATATCACGCCCTTGTTGCTGAGCGGCGATAACGTGTTTGAAGATGCCCCGTTTCAGACTATGTTTAACCTCAGGTCACTACTCACTAAGAAAGGAAAAACCACAGCAGACAGAATGCCACAAAACATTACTGACCTTTGACACTGCACTGCTTCTCTGTTTTTGTTTTTTTTTTCACATTAAAAGTTTTCACTGCCAGCACTTTCCCCACAGGTCACTAAAAATCAGGGTTATATGACTGAATGTTGCTTAGTGTTGTGACAGTTGCATCCTCCCAGACTTGCAACATCAGCACTTAATGTACACAGTGCGTGTGCTTGTGGAGCCAGTAAAGACAAAGTGCTGTAATAAACTCCTCAATTTACTCCACAACATACCTGAAACTACCATCAAAAATAATATGCACAAGATAAATGGCTGTGCGTGATGCTTCTGTTCATTCTAGAAGTGTTTGATTAAAATTCAATAAAGGTAAAAACTTTATCAAGTGGTCAATGTTTGTGGATTGAAGACTGACGGCTGGATATACAGTACAAGCAAGCAAAAGAACTGGATCGGGAAAACTGGATAGTGCACAATCTGTTTAAATATATAAGATATCAGGCTGAGTAATAGGTCGCTTAAGAGCTATATATTAGTCTCCAGTCAATGAAATATTATGCAACAACCTGAAATGGTCAATGTTACTCATTTGCGTATATTGGTTAAAAAAAATTTAAAGAAGGGAGGGTGTAAGATCAACAAAAAGACAGATTTGGTGCTTTTTACTGATTTCCATGCGCATTCGCCTGAGTTCACTGATTCCCGAAATCTGAGCGGCTATATTGAGTATAAACATCACAACTTACCTTGACAACAATTGCCACTAAACGTCAGATCCAGTGACTGTCAAAGTCGAGTTGGTCCTCGGAGAGCCCCCCCACTGGTGTTATACTACACGTTCCTGTGAAGTTTGGAGAAATAAAAGTACTTCTACACCCAATTCTTGCGCTCCTGCTGCCTGTAGTACTGTACCATCTGTTGTGCCGGTGCGCGTCGAGGTCTGCGCGGAGAGGAGGAGAGGAGAGGGTGGAAGGAGAGGAGGGAGGAGATGGGAGGAGACGAGCGGGAGAGGAAGGGGGGGTTACGCGCCCGGAGCGCACAGCGGAAAAGATTGCGCGCCCGCACCAGACGGATCAGAGGCAAGAGTTCAGGTTAAAGTATTAGTGTATTTAACACAGTCACAGACCTCCTTTGTAACATGTCAAAAGTCAAACAAGTTTACCCCCCCCCCTTCAAAAAAAAACCCCCTGTATGTGAAGCAAGCGTACACACCAGCATAAGCAACATGTGGAGATAGCCAATGTGCAGGCAGCGCCAGACTCATCCAACAGCAGGTCGCGAATCAGATTTTGTGAGGGCTCTGCGGAGCTGGAGGGAATGAATTCACTTCGTAGAGACACAATAAATAGCCATTTACTGGTGGTTTTATTATTGTGCTTTATTACATCACGAAAATGCAAAAATATTTTATTGAGTCTGTTCCAGCTTTCCTGTCCATCAAATTGTTATGACTAGTTTCTCCACTAGTGTTCTAGGAACTCTACTCAATAAGGGGTCACTTGGATTTTGCTTGTTTTTTGTTCATTTTATTAATGCTATTTGATGTTTGTTCTTTTTAATGTTGTGTTATTGTCTTTTTAATGTGTGTGTTGTTCATCACACTCAGGTGTATGTAAACACATGCGCACAAATCAACTATGCAACTGAGTATTCAAATAGCTTCAAAATGATGAATAAATGCTCAGAAAACCACCCAAAGAGGAAAGAGAGATTATAGTATTAACAGAAAAGGTGTAGGCCTAAGCCTGAGCTTATTACGCCTACCCTAATCACACACAAGATGTTTCTTTATTCAGTTCTACACACATCCACACAGTATTTGAACATACACATGTGCATACACACATTGATGTCCATACTGTCTAGCAGATCAACAATATTATAACGATATGTCATGGACACAGACTGTAATAAATATAAAACAACATGCTCTTATATATGTGTGAAGTCCCTTTTGAATAGACAGTTTTGGAAGGCATTTTTGAATTGTGCTACTCAGTTCTAGATTGTCAAGACTGTTTCAGAAATCCAATCGTCCATTGAAATAATATGGGTGAATAAATTGGGTCATTACATTTAGATGTTTGAAATGAAGATTCATTTAAAACTGTAACTCTATTGAGGTGGTGGAAATCTCTTGTAGTACAGTATCTGATCCACAGAGAGAAAATATGTTTATATATGTTTGTTTCATTTGGCTGAAACACCCCTTTAAACAGTCACTTCAAGCCCCTGACAGTCATTGGATGTGAATTTACGCTCTAAAATTGTACGACTTATAAAAACCCTCCAGGGGCCGTGTGTCCACACACATTACAAATGAGGCATGAAGGAAAACATACATAAAAGTGGGTAGTGAAAACAGAAGATGCTCATGGAGACATTGGATACGAAGACAGCAGATGGTTTCCTGGATGACATGATATATGGCGCCTCACATATGTTCAAAATATCAAAAATAGAGGTCATAAGGATCGAAATACCACGAATGTAACCCCTGTCTATTTACAATAAGCATTTTGATAACAGTTATAGCTAGAATGGGGACTTTGGCGAGAACAGACCTTCATCAACAGCACATTTGTTTGCAGAACCGACATTAGTATCGCGAGCATGATAGCCATCAGCTCATGTCGATCCTAAATACATAAGTCAGGCAGCTACATCACTGTGTGAAACACTGAACAGGGAGCATCACCATGGCAACAGATGCTGATCTCCTTTGACACACACACACACACACACACAAAACCTCATCGGCTAACTTCGTTGGTCACCCAACTTTAGTTGGCAAAGGTACATATAATTGCTATATAAATAAAGTTAAAAAAAATTATATATTGTTTACATGTCGGCTGTAAACAATTGTTTTCCATCTATGTTTGAATGACACAGGCAATCATACACCTTTTTCAAACAGCTGACTTCTGTTTCCTGAAACTTTAACTTTCTGAAACACCTGTGCTTTAACCTTCTGAAGCAGGAGGAGGTGGAGCTTCCCTCCCACCCAGATGGAGCATTTTTGGCCGAGCACAGTGAGAACCTTGACCCTGGTGTTGGTGGGTGCCATCTGTACCACAGAGAGAAGTCTGTGTGCCATACTGGCCATTTACAGCTCCTGCCAAGTGGGATCATGATTCCTCAGCTGTTGGAGATGTGCTCGCCAGGCTTGGTCATTCTTACAACAGCATGACGGAAGTGGGCTGCAGCACAGGAGGAGGCTGCACATTTTGTGCAGGTCAATGCTTCATGTCCTCAGAAGGCTGGGCTATGATGCCTCAGTTCACATCTTCTCTACATGTTGGTTGTTACTTTGAGAGAGGATCGTAAGGAGTTTCATCCAATTGTAAGTGTGATAGACAAGGAAAATATAAAGGAATGCCAAGTACCAACAAAACATTGGTTTATCAATCCATTGTTCTTTTATATAAATGTGTCCAACCTCGACTCGTACGGTGCTGGAGCCAATCCCAGCTTAAACAAGTCATCAATCGATCACAACACAAATACAGAGAACCACACTCCTTTACCATTAACTTGGATTTGCCAACTCAACCAATATGCATGTCTGTGGACTTTTTAGAAAACTAAGGTCAATCTGGAGTTATTTCCTATTTTCAGGGTGTCCAAATAACTCTTTAGAGCGTCTGCAACTGCCTCAAAACACTGTAGTGAGCACATCGACAGAAACAAACTGAAGAGCTCACATCCATTCCATATTTGTTTCTTTTCATTGGCTTCCTGTGGATAGAATTCAAAATTCTCCTTGCAACCTATAAAGCTCTTAACAATCAGCCTCCATCATATCTTTAAGAGCTGTTAATCCCATATTACCCCAGAAGAGTGCTGCTTACTGGAGGTTTGTAGAGTAGAGGTAGAGCTTTCAGCCTCCTCTCATGTGGATCTCGCTCCCAGTTTTGGTTAAGGAGTCTCAGACAGTCTCTACTTTTAGGCTTGGGTTCAGAATATTTCTATTTAATAAAGTTAAAGCTGATTCAGGCCTCCCTGGACAATTTTCTAATTGATATGCTATAGGTTTAGACTACTGGGAGAGCTCCACTGGACTGACCTTCCCTACTTTCTCACTCTCCATACATTAATGTGTAACCTTCTCTCTCTCTCTCTCTCTCTCTCTCTCTCTCTCTCTCTCTCTCTCTCTCTCTCTCTCTCTCTCTCTCTCTCTCTCTCTCTCTCTTCTCTCTCTCTCTCTCTCTCTGTTTTCCTCTCACTGCCTCCCTCTCTTTCTCGATTTCGATCTGATCCTCCTGTACTTGCCAAGATTCTTGAGTTGTCTAAGATGGCTGTGGCATTGTATAATAAATAACCACATTACCACACAAGCCAAAATCCAACTTTTGTCTCCTTATCATTCTTAAAAAGTTTCCTGTCCACACGAGCAACATCTGCAACCACACACACCATGAAAATGAAAACTACTCAAAATGATGTACGTAAGCAGCCCTATCAGTTAGTCGCTGTAATGCTGCCACAGAAATACATCACACACGATATACGCCTCTGCAAATTCTGCCGAGCATCGCAAACACAGGAGAAATCAACAAATCTGGCAAATCAAATAGCATCAGTAGCTTTCAGCCACGACCTGGAAACATATAAGTCCACCACTGTTGTTAAGTGGCGTCGCGGGGGGTCGTGAGGTGGGGCGATTACATTACTGTTTTTAACAAATGTGCGTCTTTACCATTCACACGTCAATCGAACGAAAAGAAAAGTGACTATGTGAACACAGCTAAGGCCCTATCAGTATAAATGATATAAGTTTAACAAACTTATTCACATGCTTTAATTTTCCCTTCTGCTTAAGAAGAAGCAGTCTGACGTAATTCTGACAAATGCAAAACACACAAGCCTGACAATGCTGAGGTGTGCGGTGGCTGATGCATTTAACAGTTAGTCAGTCACTTTGTCTCCTGTCAGTCACGACTTCATCGCTGGTGTAACGAAGCAAAGCAGTAGTTGTTGCACAATGTAGAGTCAGCTGTCATCTCTCAGCACAGGGACAGAAGAGACAGCTGGGTCTGGATCTGTCACAAGGATGTCGTGTTCTTCAGGACAGATCCACCATTCCTTGCTTTTTACTGAAATCTTAAATGTGCTGCAGAGGGCATGAGAACATGTCATCTTTTGTGGGTGAGCTGAACAGAGGATATGTTGGTGGATCGCAAACTATGTTTGTTTTTTTTTAACCACAAATAATACTGGCATGGTTATTTTATTGAGTTATTTTCTTGTGTTGTTTCCTTTATTTTGAAGTTGCCTTTCACTCTTGTTTTATATTAATAAATTTTTTGTTCCCAAAGCACCCTCTTGATGCGTTCGCTCTCCTTACCTCCCAAGTACTTTAGGTCACAGGCAGACTGTGCTGTTTCACTGCAAAAGCCTGATACCACAACAGCATCCATGGCCTTGTAGCGTCACAGTGCTCAAGCTGGAGTTGCTATAGCAACGGGTGATCAGAGGGGTTATTCTTCTGCGTTTCTGAACATATTGAGGAGATGATGGGGAAAAGATGATTTCATAATCAGTCACCAGCCACACAGCATTTTGGAGCCACAGCCCCACAATGCCTGCCTTCTTAAGACCTCATCAAGTCTTCAGAGTCAACCTGCTCCTCAATACTGAAACATGCCAGAACATTTATTCTGATGTAATCACTGTATTATGTCGCCGAGAATTGTTGAGCTGCCCATGAATGAGGAGGTCCTCCGTAAGCAACCTCAAGCAGAGCAGATTCTCCTGAAACCAGCTTGTCAAGAGGAGCTTTAGTGAGACATGAAATCACGAAGGGCACAGCAGGATTTGAGATCGCCCCTACAGAGAGGGTGCAACTGCCACTTTTAAAGGTCAGGGCTGCAGGCATCAACAGCAACACAAGGATTATATTATTATTTAGTAATTTATGTAAGCACTGCAGATGTTTTAGACAGTCCTAATCTCAAAAGGTTATGAAAACCTTTTGAGATTGTTTTTAAAACAATTCAACAATGTATAAGATTCAGCATAAATTGATTGTAATTGTTTGTACACATAAAGCTTCACTTAATGCAACCTTAATTAAATAAGTAGTCAGATTAACATCATGATATGCAAATGCTTCTATTCAAATTTATTGACCATGCCCAATGAAAATTTAGCTGGAATCTGAAGAGGTGATGTAACCTTGTTTTCGTGTCATTTATATGTACATGACACATTGGATTGCTACCCACTGTCGGAACTGATGCTTCATGCAAGTTGTTTTTTCAGTAGAAAAGCACATTTTGTGGATGCAGGAGACCACATTGGCTCCTCATGCAAAAAAGCCCTCAGTGTCTTCTCTTTATGTTATTACCCTTAAAATAAATAATGTTTCTTCAGTGTTACAGTTGCAGAAACACTACGCTTTCCAGGTGAAGTTCAATGTAGTCTCATATGCTACACAAAGCCAAAATCACAGTGCAAAGCATTGAGGGATTGATCCACTGAATGAATCTTGTTATTTTCTTTCGACACATAAAAGTGCCCATCAATGACAATCTGATCACTTTAGTCAGTGTTCATTTACATAAGACAATCAAATCTCTCAATTTCTCAAAGGATTCATTCAGTTTGAAAAAAAATTATCACAGCTCTTTGTCTTTTACTGTTTTAGGTTAATTTGAAGCAGGACCTAACAGGTAGATGATATGATGTGCTGTTTTGTCTCCGTCTATTTTACCAGCAGTTTGGAACCCCCTCATAAGGTTCTGTGTTGTCTTTGCCCAGTCCATACGAACCAACGTGTACTCATCCCTGAATGACAGAATAAGGACTCTGACTGCTGAAAAGCACCAACACCTGTCATATTATCCCTTCAAATAAACATAAATACACAATGACACAGTGTTTCCCCATTCTGCTCCTTAAGGACCAGTGTCATGGATGATTTAGACGTTTCCATCACACTGGATTCAAACAAATGGCTCGTTATCAGGCCTCTGAATGATGATGAATAGAGTGTTGGAGTCAGGTGATGTCGAAAACATGCACGACAGAAGGCTTGAGAAGCACTGCACTATGCACTATTTTGAACAAATTTAGGTATCACGGGTACGTATCTGAAAACAGATATGGATTGTTTCAA
Organism: Blennius ocellaris; assembly: GCF_963422515.1. Taxonomy (NCBI): domain Eukaryota; kingdom Metazoa; phylum Chordata; class Actinopteri; order Blenniiformes; family Blenniidae; genus Blennius; species Blennius ocellaris. The sequence continues at coordinate 19,233,326 of NC_137653.1, forward strand.
AAAAAACATTGAGATGCTTGTAATTACAAAGTGGAATGACTTCGTCGACATGATGCAATTTATAAAATGTATATGATAAAAAAAAAAATTTATTAAAAGAATGTCTGCTTTTTCCTAATAAAGAAGCATTGCCAGTTGTCTCCTGGGTAAAAGTTCAGTGTTTTAGTCAATCTGTGAAAGCAAAGATTCACTTTACGCCAATTGTGGTCGTTTGCGGGCATTTGCCAGTCTTAAAGATGAGTCCAGCAGGTTATATATGCTTCAAACTGGAACAAAACACTGCTCCATCATCTATTATGTCATTTCTTTCAGGTCATTCATCAAAGTCCCGGAGTAATAAAACCACTGACAATGATGCCATACAGCCATGATACCATAGAGCAAAAAAAAAAAAAAAAATCTCTTTCTGGGTTGTCATAAAATAAAGTAAGAAGATTACTAATCGACACAATGTGCATCAGTTAGTTGTTTTTAATTTTACAGATAATAATCCTGCTGAAACAATAAAGAATTCCAGTTTATACCAAATATATTTTCCTGATTTTTCACTCCATCATCACCTGACCTCATCCTTTGTTTCGGTCAAATTGACTCCCACCCACAAGAGGTTCAAAATACCCTTCCACTCGTATTCTATACTGCCTTATTAAGTTCAGGGTCATAGCAGAAGTAGTAAATACTGTATTGGTGAGAAAAGACTGCCCTTCCAACAAACAGCCACTCTTGTTTTCATAGGTATAAGGATAAAGTGGAAGGAAGAGGGAGTTTATTGGCCCCGGCAGGTGAAAATACATCTGTTTTTGAAATGTGGGAAGAATTACTGTGAAGATTTACATTGAAATTTAATCTACTGACTTTGGCGACATTTAAGGATGAATCTTTGATCAAGCTATCAAATGTTTACCAAAAACAATGAATACAAGGGCTGAATTATAACAGATTGATTCACATAATTCTTATGGGAGTCCTATGTAGATACAATACATATATTCAGAGCCATATTTTTCATTGCAGAATGAATTGACGCACACACAGGTTCACAAATCGGAAAAGGCTTTTGCCACCTGTTTTAATTGGTGAATCCCTCTACGTACGTATATGCTTCATTTCTTCATATTTGAAAGTCCTTTGGCATGAGTCCATCACTTTTTCTTTGTCAACTGGAAATTTTCTGTAACCAATCAGATGTCTGCGCTCTTCTCAGCCAATCACATGGAAGTCAAGTTGAGGAAGTGATTCAATGTGATCATGCTGTTTTTTCTATAGACCCCATGTTACTACACAAAATAGTCTGCAAAATCCTCACTCAGCTTTGTTTCGGTAAGTGAATTCATGTTTTTTCTTTATGCCTGCCAGCTGGCTCATTAGTCTCTGGATTGCGTCTGGATTGAACAGTTGTGCAATTTGTGTGAAATACAATTTATTTCCATGTTCCATTCTATGTGCATTCATTCTTTCCCATTTAGAGCTGACTTCATAAAATGACCCCTTGTTATGAGAGAAAGAATATTAATGATAAGGTTATTCTGAAATTAGTTAATAAAACATGACAGTAACCCTCAAAGGCTCCATAAAAAAAACCACGAAGAACAGTCAGTGCTTTGCGTTTTGCATGCAACAAAATCACACAGTAAATCTCTGTATTTCTTTATGTAAAAATCTTGTCAATTTGCCGTATCTTGTCTATTCACTTGTGTAAAAAAAGACTGAATTCATTTAGCTCTATAACATGAATAGTGTTACAGCATGTCCCATCTCCATCCAAAGTAAAGATGAGCATTTTCCCATCACAGCCCATCACAGCACTCAAAATGCCTCTTTGCAGCCTGTAGTTTTATCCACTTCCCTTTTTTGAGGGACATTTTTAGCTTCCTGCATCATGGCTAATGGTAAAATTGAAATCAAAATTAGAACTACAGAGAGGCTGAAGAAAGTACATGTAGGGCCTGGTTTATGCAGCATTATGTAACAAAAGCTTTTGAACAAATTTATGGGCTCAAGCATTTTGAGCGGCAATGAATGACCTGAGATGCTGCCGACCCTCCATTGCATGTTAAACTATGTTGACTTCAGTTTCTTCTCCTGTTGAAATGTAAACATTTGAAGTTACCTTGCATGTTTTATCCCTCCGAAGGGATTAGATATGCTGATTCTTAAATGTTCTGAATGCTGAACAAATCCCATCACAAACTTTGAGAGCACAGACTTCAATTTATGCTGAACAATAGCAAGAAGATTGAATATGACATGGCAACAAAACATCGAATCTTCTCATCCTATGAAGAAAAACAAATATCTTACAGCATATGGTTATCCATTATCCCTTCCTCCAGCAGGTATGTGTGTGTGTGTGTGTGTGTGTGTGTGTGTGTGTGTGTGTGTGTGTGTGTGTGTGTGTGTGTGTGTGTGTGTGTGTGTGTGTGTGTGTGTGTGTGTGTGTGTGTGTGTGCACGTGCGCACGTTGTGTGTGTGTGTGTGTGTGTGTGTGTGTGTGTGTGTGTGTGTGTGTGTGTGTGTGTGTGTGTGTGTGTGTGTGTGTGTGTGTGTGTGTGTGTGTCTTGTCAAATGTCTAAGTGCCAGAGCTCAATGGATTTTTGAATGCAGGCATGCGGCCAAATAGACGAGCTGTTCAACATTCAAATGTCTTCATGTCTGTTTATTTATGGCAGGTAGTGAACTGAACACCAGGACTTGCCAAGATTCTCTCCGTGCTATTTTTGGCTGTCCTTAAAAAACACAGAAAGCCCATTTTTGGCAAAGGCTTTGAGGGCTAGTTTGTATGAATGAATAGCCATGGTAACTGTGATGATGAAGCCTTTTAGATTTCCTTCTCTAACTAATAAAAAACTATAAAGGATTATTATTAGCATTCATCCAAATAAACATATCACCCAGTAACTGGAAGTGAAACAATGTTTTCTCGTGGTTGAAGGAGGTCTGACTGTGTCACAGAGTGTGTGACGTAATGCAAGGAACCGCAACCCAACTTCACTTCGTGGGAAATGAATCGTTAAGAAGAATCGATCACATTTGAAGTGTACAATTCTGATGGAATTGATCAATTGGAACCGGTTCAAAATTACAACGGGTTTTCGATTCCCAATGCTAGTGAGAAGAGTGCGCTAACCACTGTGCCACCGTGTTTGCCTTGCCGCATTGGATGGTGTAAAAATTCCCATTTTAAATAATCTGTCCAGAATACAAAGCAGATTCTTGGATTTGAGTGTTGGTCATTGGTTTTATCAGTTTGCTTCACAGGTTACTATTCATATGAGAATTATGTGCATTTGCTTTCATTTCCACTACAAACAACCTGTCATGGATTTGTGTGTTCGCTATAGTTAAATGCTGTTTTTTCTCCTAAGCAAATGGAAATTATGAAGCCCCCACCACCACACCCTCACTCCACTAAACATGAGTCGTTGAATTTATTGTGACTATTTACCACTTTAAATGATAGTTGAGGTATTATATAAGTAAGTAATTACTTGATAAATGACTAAGGGGGTTTCTTTACGATGTTCCCTCAGTGCGTCCTGTCTTAATAACGTGTACGGAGCTGTATTGGTGTGGTGTTGCTGTTTCACATTAGCTCTGTGTGTCAAGGTTAAATGGCTGTTTCAGCTTATGGATGAAATTTGGTCTGTTTGACATTATCCTACTGTTTAAAAATGTAGTGTCAGAAATGTAAAAAAAACCTTTTGAAGATGCAGATTGAAATGAGCTCTGAGCCAAATCTGGCATATTTACAGCACTGGGTGTCTGTTCATCAATATGCACTGTTCCGTTCAAATAAATTAATAAATGAAATGTAATTAAATGAAATGAAATGGATCAATGCAACCTAGCCTATAATTGAAGTTGTTGGAACAGGTGGGCATGAGGCCCAATGCAGAGAGGTGTTCTTCATAGAGGAAGTGGTGGTCCTGAATGTCATAATAAAACATGAATTATTTGTCTATTGATGCCGAGATATAACACGAGGGGTTTTTTTTGTTGGTTTTTTTCTGTCATAATGACAAGGGCAGCATCCCTACCGCAGTTATTCAGGTAAAGGTGCTTAATCACCTCTCTGGCCATAAAGGCGGAGAACTCGGACACAGGGTTAACAGGCGGAGTCGACACACAGACGCATGTAGAAAAGCCTGAAAGAGGCAGCAGTGTTTGGCTGTGTTTTTGAGTTCAGTTTTCATTTAATTTAATAAAGCATGGTTTTTGGAACCTCCATCTCTGTGCCCCTGATGGTGGCGTGCATGACTGCCATGGTAATACAGTGTATATGAGACAAGTGGGTTGATCAAATCTGTCTAAAGCAAGGGCGTCCAAGCTCCGAGTTGCAGCACATCTGATTGCAATGAGGGGCTCATTATTGGGCTTTTTCACAACCTTGGTGATGACATCATCATTAGATTCAGGTATCCTGAAGCAGGTAGAGAACTAAAATATGCAGGACATGGTTGAAAACAAATCATCCGTGGGACTTCAAGTTCTTACTTTTGATGTCATTCAGTGGGATCTGTTTTGCCTTCTGTTGTGAGTTTCCATTGATCAATTATCATTCATGATATCAGAGTTTACACTTGCTATTGTCCGGTATCTGTATTAGTAGATTTTCAACAGTGCACTGTATCTATTCTCTGCTGAGCTTCTGTTGAAGCCACCAGCAGCCTCTCCTGCCAGGCTCTTCATGTCCATCTGTCAGACTGAGAACGGGGGAAGAAAGCCAACATTGTTGTAATCCTGTTTTGTGCAAGGATGAAGACAACAAAGTCATCTTGTGCCAAAAGCAGAGGTGGTCAAAACATCCCCAAGAGATGTTTGTTTATATTCAGTGTAATGCTTTTGCTGACCTGACCAAATCAAAACTAAGATACAGCTGATAGTCTGGTCCTCCTGTTGAGAGTATGTAGAACTTTTCCTTGGTTGTAGTTAGATTTCTATTGCTAGTTTGTATCTCATCAGTCATTAAGAACATGTGCAAGCAAGATGTAAAATGATTGATGGCATACATATTTCGATTAATTGTTTAGGACTTCCACGATCATGTCATAATATAATTTATGTACACTGGAAAGCCTGGATAGACACATACTACACAGTGCTGTGTGGTGTAAAATGGATCATGTATGATATCATAATATGGAATATTGTTCTCAATTCTCCATTCAATTACATTTTATTTCTATAGCATCAAAAACACAACAGTTAACTCAAGGCACTTTAACAGTGAAAAACTCAACAATTTCACATGTGCAAGCACAAGTGACGGTGAAACCTGCAGAACCAGGCTCAGAGATGTCAGCTTTCTTCACAGCTTCTCAAATAAGATTTTCTCCTTGTCACAGCTGCACATTTGAAAGTCTTGAACTACTTTAGATTGATAGACCTCTTTCAATAATGTTACTCCATGAGGAGGAAGCAGCGCTCGTTGCTGGGTGAAAGCCATCCACAGGTCATCCATGTGGCGATGGCTGCTTCTCACTGCCATGTTGCTTGAGGCAGGGGAGCATATGTGAATCTGCTCATTTTTGGCAGCATCCATCAGAGAGAGTGAGACATCTTCTTTCACTCTAAAACATCTGAGGTGTCTGAGCGATGCAGCAGTCAAGCACTCATATGCCAAGTTGAATTATTTTGATAGTTGTAACTCGTAATGTTTGCGTTAGAAAGTTGGAACTGATGTCCTTTGTTTTCAGAAGAAAATCTGTGTTAACAGGACAGGGGGGACCAACCTGATGAGAACATATTCAATTCAACTTTATTTATATGGCCCCTAAATACATCACTCATTCCTAGGTGCATTAACAGATAGATATGAATACAGGCGTTACTGAGATGTAAATTATAACCAGCATCAACTTCAGTCTGAATGACATTAGAAACCTCTAAGATCTCAAATCCCTGCATATAATATTGATAGCAGCAGATGTAATTTGAAACCCTTGAGCAAAAAAATAATAATATTTTTTGGATTGAACTCATCAAATCAATGAAACATTAGGGGTTTGAATGTGGCTTTAGTTGCTGGTATTGGTTGGTCTCACAGGTCAGAAACAGGACCAGTAAAAGTCCAAAATGTACTTACTTAGATTCTGTGCAGAAAATATAAGCACATCAAGAAATTAATTTTACAGAGAATGTCACATCCCTTTCATTTAGACAAATCTGTTGTTTTTCAGACCAGGTTTTCTGCACCCTGTTACATATGCACATTTAAACAAGCTCATCCTCATAGTGTGCAACTCTTTCTCATACTATTGTATTATAAGGTAGCTCACTCTCCCTTCTGCATCACTAAGCTCTCAGCTTTGAGAACATTTGCTCTATAGACTGTAAATGCTATGTAGCAGAAGTGGCGATAATGTATTGTAAATCCTTAAGTTACATGAAGTTAGTATGAGAGTACTTGTATCCTACTTATTATGTGCAATTTAAACTGTGTGATCTACTCTACTACTATTAAAATCACAAACCATTACTGACCATTCCCTCAATATTAGTTCACATTCATAATTTCTGATTCGCAACTTCTGATTACAAAAAAGTGTTTTACAAAAGACAATAGTTGTCCTGGCAGTAGCCTGTAACACTTATTTATTTCTGTGTTTTTCTGTTTATCCCTTCATGTTTCCAGTACTTTCTGCTTAACGAGATTCCTGAGGTATTTTGAGTTGCTTTTTTGTGCATTTTCTCATGTTTCCAATTTTACATTGTGCATCGGTGTCTCGTCAGGGTTTTCTGTATCATCACTTCCTCCTATTCCAACACGTTTCTGTCTGCCTCCTCCAGGCTTCAGAGTCTTGATTAATGAGTAAGTACTGCCACAATCTGTTCCACCTGCATCTCATTTTTTCTCTCCAAGTATTTACTTTAATTCTGAATTTTCCTTGTCTCATTTCTGGCTTGTTTGTCTTCATAATCAGGTGTTCAAGACCTGCTGTCAAGTGTTTATGCAGCACTTCTTATGAGTCTATTAAGATTTTTGGTTGGACTTTAGTCCTTTACTCTTGGATTTGTTATCAGCATACCGTGACATGGTGCACATTAAATTTGTTGTGTTTTTGTGACACAATCACTCGTTTCAAGCTCCTTGACCTCGCCTCCTCAAGTCTGATTTCTGCCCCCCCCCATCCCCCCCTTGGAGAATTGGGCGTCTTCTGTGTGCTCTGGTTGTTGGTTTGTCTGTGTTCCCACGTGGGTTTTGGTTTCTGTGATCTCTAGTTTTTAATGGTTTTTGAATTCTGTTGTTTTTTGTTTTATTTTTTTGTACCCCAGTGAAATGAGCTCCTGTTCCACCACTGGTGGTGTCTGGCATATTTAGTCCTCCTCTGAGCAAACCATAACAACCTTATTACTACTGAATATAGACTTACCTGCACTTGCTGCTTTCCTGCTTGATGCAATTAGAGTTTGCATCATTAATATAGTAGAATAGAATAGGAAATCATTGTAATGCTTGTCAGCTGCCTTTGGGTTGTATAAAACATGAAAAAAAGAGAACAAATAAAGACTTCCAACCAGATATAGGGGATCGTTTCATTTAAAGTGTGTTTGTTTTGGGGTTTTAGTGAGATGGGACAGAGGATGTTTTTATTTTATTTATATTTTTTCGTCTTTCATTTCAAAGCTATCATTTCACAATGCATTCACATATTGAGTTGGAGATCTTATGTGATCTACAGTTTCTGACACAACATGGTGCAGTGAGTCACTGTACTGTCCAGTCCATCCTCAGTCAGGACCAGAAAGAAAGACCACATATCATCAACACTATTATAAAGAAGAAACAATTGAAAGCCTATTCTGTTTAGATTAAACTTACAAGACAAGAACTAATCTTGAGTGTCATCATTATACCCATGTGACTTCCTTTCCTCTCAACCGTTTTCTTTTTTTTTGTCATGCTGCTGAGCTCATAATGACAGTGTGGCTGCTATCTATCCATCTTTTGTACCACAGGGCGCTGGGATAATTTTGTTGGAAGTAGCTATATAATAATTTGTTCTCAATATTTGTTTGTTTGATTCTCCAGATTTGTTGTCCGAACACTTTTTAGAGATCAAAATCGAATTTGTAAGATAAAAGAAAAACAAAATGTCATGCTCATTTCTAACCAGCTGTGAATCATGTCCACTGGTCTGTAAAACCACAGCATTATAATTAAAAAAGTGGAATCTTCAAATTGAAAAAAGAGTTCAAATGATTTTAAAGGATCTGAGGATAGATGTACTGTAATTGCGACTACACAACAAGCTGGTCACACATTATAATTTCCCCGTGCCGCCCCAGTGAAGGCTGCCACTATATATGGCTATATATGCCAGAAGTTTACAGTATGACAGTTCAGCTCAAACCGGAGGTCATGTATGAATTCATACGTAGATGATCTGAGTCGCCCGACTGTGAACTACTTCTGAATCACAGCTGCCTCACCAACAGAGGTGGTTCAGAGACAGATGGTTTCCATGACAACATTATTTGATAAGTTCTCTCGAAGCGATCAAAAGGGGGGAATAAAAAGCTACCTACTTAATAAGTCATAGCCTGGTGAGAGCTACTCGATCACAGCTTTGTGTAATTTGGATGTCGGTTTTTGCACAATGACGGCAGGTTTATTCAGGTGGAGGGCAATTATGTCTTGCCGAATCAAAATCCGATTGCATCCGGTGTACAAAGCGCTCATATCGAGGTGCAGCCATCAATGTGCTGCCATAAAGTGTCATAACAGCTCGAGGAGAGCAAAGTTATCACAGTTATGTGAGATGAATGATAATATGCAGCTTGTCAGAGAGAAAAGTGAGGTGGAATATTTTTACAACATATCTTTCCGCAGCTAAAATGAACAGGTGAGGCTGGTCAATATTTCCGGGTCAATATTTATCCGTTCGTTACAGACCTGTGAAATATCCTGCTGCTTTTGGCCTTTAAAAGTCTAATTGCACACCCTGCCTTTTCACAGCTCTTCCTGTGGTTCACTCCACCTCATCTCGTTTCTGATCTTGCATACAAAACATGTTTTCATTGCGTCACTGAGCATTGCACCCATTTAATTATTATTTTTTATGCTGAACTTTGTATGCTAAAACAAATCCTGCTCTATATGCATGCACTGGCTTCAGTGATAAAATGTCATCATCAACAATCAAATGCAATTGTCACAGACTGGATAACATAACTTGATTATTGCAACCAGGGCAACCTGCAGAAAAAGATGTAGACAGTCTATGCTGTGACTCGGCAGCCTGCTTGCGTAATGTGCTCAACCTTGACTTTGATGTGTTCCTCTTTACATCTTTGTACCTGCAGTGAATTTTCATACAATGCATTAAGAAGGAAAATGCATTTAATGGAGGGAGCGGTAAGAAAAACACACAAGAAAAGATAATAATCCCATCATCCATTTCACTTTACGGGGCATAAAACATAGCAAGGTAACAGCAAAAGCAATTAGCGTGCTGCTTTGTTTGTGTTGCTGCACAGTCTGGATCAGCCAAAAAAAAACTTTGCAAACTATTTCCAGCAGATTTGAGCTTCTGTCAAAGCCATCTGCTCCTTCTTTATTGTGTTTGTCTAAATGTGTTTGAACTATGTCACTTTTATACTCAACTGGCCCCTGTCAGCTTGTACACCACACGACGATGGGGTGAGAGCAGGCAAGAGAGCAGCAGCATGAAGAGAAAACACACAGGACATCATGGCAGTGGGTGGGTGGGTGCTGAAGGATAAGGGTGAGAGCACAGAGAGTAAATGGCGTGATGAAAAGCAGTGCCTTCCTGCTGACGTGCAACCAACACTTCTCCTATTTTAAATCTGATAATGCTCTGAGGAGAAACACTGGAGCGGCAGGAATTTTGAAGAATGACGGTTGCTTGTTTTTTTTTACCATATCTGCAAATTATTCTTCGAATTTGGAGAGTCTGCAGTCCTTCGAGCAAGCGATTGGAAGAGGAAGTTATTAAGATGCTATTCTTCTTCTGAGTGTGTGTTGGGAAGGATATGAAGAAGGGTTCAATGGTAATAAAGATAAAAGGAGCAGAGGAGCTGACCTCAGAAGAGGACACTTTCTCTGCACTTAATTACTAGCGATTCCTATGAGAGAAAAGATGTTAATCTGTGCTGCAAGCACTGTGGTTTGCGATCCTGCTTTGCAACCCCCCCTCTTCTGCACGCACACTGGCTACATTGCTGAAACGCAACATCAGCCCCTTTGTCACTTCCTCATTTAATGACGCTCCTGTGGGGAGAAAAAATATATAGTGTGGAATTTTAACCTGCAAAACTTACAAGACTTTTCATGAATATTCAGTAATGTGTGACGTATGTACAATGATCCTGTATCAGCCAATACAGCATTCTACAGCATTTTGGGAATGTTGTTCTCCCTCTTCATAACCTGAACATTCCTGTCAAATGTCAGAAATGATGGTAGAACATTGGGTGCGTGCTACAGAGATTGACTGGTGATTTTATTCATAGTGAGAAGAGGTCAAAATGATTCCTGCATACAGAGTGGGACTGCCAACACTTGCTGTACTACTGCTTCTTATCTTTAGCATTCCACAGTGCTTGATGAGTCTCATTAGAAAGCAGTTAAAGATGGAAAACTTGGACTTGCAGTCTGATCGTGATAAATGTTGCTTGCAATGGATGTTCAGTCAAGCCTTGACCTTGTCATGTAACACATATTTCATGCTTAAACAAATTCAAAATGGCCCTAAGTGGGATCAATGTGTGAGAAAATTGCTCTGAAGATAATGTATCAAATAACAGGCTGAATTCAATTTGACAAACATATACCCTGGAGGTAAGACTCAGATAGCTTTCCTGCTGATCTCACACACATCGAGGGTATGAGAATAAAGAGGCAGTCATCCCTGATTGTATTCCGATGGATAGAAAATAAATTGAATTTTTTTTCATTTCAGCACTATCAATCCAACAATACCTGTTTGCAATAGATTTTAGATCTATAAGGGCAGATTGTCAAATAGATGTGAAGTACGTGGAGGTGATTTTCTGCTTTGCCTTCAATAGACCTTTAGGAGCCCGTTAATCTAACCTGAAGCACGAGCTGGTCTGTTACACACAGATCCCGTGGTCACACAAATCCAGCTGCCTTGAAGGTAAGTGTTAATCTCAAGCACATTGAGCTTTGAAGTGTAAGGAGGGAAGGCTTCATCTCACGGCTCTCCCAGGCTGAATGAACACACACACACACACACACACACACACACACACACACACACACACACACACACACACACACACACACACACACACACACCAATACATGCTTTTCCCATGTTTGTGATATGCAGTTGGGGTATGTAATGAAGTCATGGAATAATTTTGTGTACTTGATATGCGGTATGGACGGTACACTAATGCAGTGATTCACACCATCCACTGGTTTTGCTGATTATGTTCTCATTGCTTTTCCCAGAACTCAAATATATTAATTTTGGTGGTTCTCGACCAGGTTCACAGTGAGGCCAGGCTGGAGCCCGCAGGTTTGACACAAAATATCTGAAGAAGAAAAGATAACAAAGGCTTCAAGAATTTCAACATTTTATGGTAGACATTAAAACAACTCAGATACAGTATAAAGTAATTTAAGCAAACAGTCAAAGGAAACTGTTTGTCTTGATCTAAATTGACTTAGAGGTATGAATGGGTGAGGGGGTAACTGTCATTCTCTTTTGTTTAGCCCTGTGCTGCACTGCCAGAGGGTTCAGGATGTTGTTCCCAACCTTTCTTTCCTTGAAGCCTCCGCCTGGCTTGCCTCCCCTCTCCAATGTAGAACTTGCCAGAACATTCCGGTTAAGCCAAACACTTGAGGAGGCATCCATTCTCACCATGATACAAAAGCGGGAGACTTCACAAAGGGGAAAGGGCAGCCTTCCAACTCTGCAATTCCAGAAAGTCTACCAATAGGGTGCCTTTTCACATCTGCAAATCTAATTTACCAACCTCAAAGCAAACAAAGCCTCTGGCTTGAATTTTGATCTCTGGCACCCCCCAAAGAGTGGGACACCATCCAAAAAAAAGGTTCTCACTCTACACGTGGGACATTTTTACACTGTCCATTCTGACAACTCTCATTAAAGATATGCTTGAAATACACACGCAATAAGACAACACCTGTCCCACCCACTGTGCAATCTCATCAATTGCAAGGGTCCAACGTGTCAGCATACTGCACAGTAAAACTAAAATCTCCCTCCAGCCTAAGGTCTCTTTGAGATGCTGAAGTTCTGTATTTCTCCTGCATACGCAAAGCCTTCAGGGCAAAATCTTACAGAAGGCAAGAATATGGAGAGTGAAAGAAAAACTGGGAACTCACAAAGAAAGATGGATGATGCTCTCAGCAACAGCACGCAAGAGTTTGTAGCAAAAGGCCTCTATGAGAAGGGTGATGGATAAAATATATTACATATTTAAATGTTTGTGTCAGACTCGTACCAAAATCTGCAAGTTACTTCTGCCTTACTGATTTATATTTTTATTTCTCTAAGCTAACTGCAAGTGACTGAAATGGAAGCGCTCCTGCTCGTGGAATCTTCCCTCGTGTACCAAACGCTATTGAAGATAAGGGCTGGGAGCTTCAATGCTCTTCAGAGTAGTTCATGCACTGATGTCACACTCGATTCTCATTAGCCTGTGGATACTTTTCCTCGCTACCAGCAGAGTTTTGAGAACCTCAGTGGAGCTGCTTGGTTTATTTACTGGAAAAATAACACATGCGTAGAATCACCGCAATTATCACAGGAGGTGAAGTCATTCCCAATCTACCAATAGTGAGCATAAAATCAAGCACTCTGTGTGGAAGCAAGCTCAAACACTGACTGGAGGAAAACAAAATCTCTGATGTAACCCAACTTCATCACATTTGTGTTTCTTTTTCTGGTGCAGTTTGAGATATTTATTAGTATACCCATATTAAATTCATAATTTTTTCTGCCTAATTCCAATCCATCTATTCATTCACAGTCTCTCTTTTCTTCAAAATAAACAACTACCTCTGCCAGCCATGAGAAAATTCTTGAATGAAATAGCTCAGTGCAACAGGCAGTTAGCCCCTCTCGGCATCAAATGTTTGCCATCTGCTTTTATTGTTAAAGGCTCAAGGCCTGCAAAATGTTTTCTTCCTGTGCTCCAGGCAACAGTGGAGTGTTTCTGTATTATACACCCTACTCTCCATAGTTAATCGTAATTACATATAGTAGCAGTGGGCTGCCCTGCTGCAGAAGCTGGTGGCCTGGAGGGGCTCAAGGAGAGCCACACTGGCAACTTGTCAGGTGTGGGATTCAAACCTGTGAACATCTGATCCCAAGTCCACTTCTGTAACCTCTAATGGCCATATATATATATATATATATATATATATATATATATATATATATATATATATATATATATATATATATATATATATATATATATATATATTTAGCTGTCAGCAAAAGCAATCAGTCTTTTCATGTTTTCTTTGCAGATTGTGCTAACTCACTCATATCCATTGAGTAGACCAGGAATTATATGCTGCTATGGCAGTTTTTTTTATATGTATTATTCTCCAGAGCATTTAATTTGTGCTGAACATCTCTCTGTCTCAATATTAACAGACACAGCAATACGACCTTGATAGCTTTGCTCTACAGTGAATTCTTGATGTTGCACAATAATAGATTCTAGCCATAACTGCTTGTAATCCATTTTTCACCTCAGTGTCTGATCGCGAGGTCATCACATTTACTGGCCCCATGCTGAATATAATCATTGAAGTCTTGTTACCATTTAACCCAGCAGTTGGCACACTCACACTGTTACTTCAGTCCACAGAAAGATGAATTACTGAGAGCAGAGACTTCAATAAAGCCAAAGGGAGCAACGCACAAAATGGCTTAGTTAGAAAAAAAACCCTCCTGGGTGAACTATGTCAGTCACTGATTCCCTGCAGAGATCTGCCGGGCTTTCCCACTGGGCACATTAAAAGAAACAAGCCTAATTGCAAGACATGCAGAGTACATCTTGTCTCATAAAGAGGAGAAAATAATGGCTGTCTATTATGTGGTTCACATGCTTCACATTTTCATTCAGAGCTTTTCATATCCAGCCTTTGTTTTAATGTTAGTTGAGGACAGGCCTGACTTGACAAAGCCATTCATAATGCAAGTATTGAGACCCAGAAATGTTATTGCACGTGTTTCCAATAAACCTCATCTAACATCTCTTCTGTTTCTCATCTATTTCTGCCACATGCCAAACATGTAACACCAACATCCTGCATCACCTCACTTGGCTCTCAGATTCCAGGCTTCCTGACAAAATCTATAGAAAGCCCCATAACACACACATCTCAAACACGCATCAGTGCTCTGCTGGTATTTTGACCCAGCTGACTTCCTGCATCGTTTTTCTTTGCACCCTGTGGCCACAAATACTGTTTATCCCTCCGGCAGTCCAGCTGCTCAGTGACTGGTGTTGGTGGTGAAAATAAAACTCCTCTACACTCTCCAAACATATTTTTGGCTAAGTCAAAAACTGTACAGTGTGATTATTCTGTTGAATCAACATTTGTACAGTATTTCTCCACTTCAAACACATTATGGTACACATGTGGTGACCATATTGGAACACATTTTGCAACAGATTAACACAAGCATTGCCAATGTCTCACTGTGTGCACTATCAGGGATGTGAAACCATAACAGAGGCAGCAAATTAAAACACATCACAGATGCTGACCATAAAACTTTAATGCCAGGGCACAAGTGCAGTCTCTGATTTAGCTTTGAGTACCACCGAGGCGCTAAAAGAGGGGAGCTGATGAAAAAGATTAAGGTTATACTTAAAGCGGGATTGTGCACAGTGTGGGATGCTGTGTTCCAGTCATCGTCATGTTTTCAAATGTGTTAATGGAATATTTTCTAACCTTCCCTGCAAAGTGTGTTTTACCAGTGTGTGAATAGAATTTAGGAGAGCCGGAGATATAGCAGACACACCGAATCATAGAGTCGCATCCTAACTCCTTTATCCTCCATCAAAGTCGCAGAAATAACAGGCTTAAAGCCGGCAAAGTATAAACCACATGCATCTTGAATGGGGTAAACACAAGTAGCTCCAGATCTGTAGCAAAAAAACAAAAAGAAAAACCTTCCTTCTTAATACCTGAGTCTAATTGGCAAATTGTTTTCATGAGACGGTGCCAGACCTGTGGGTAGATGATAGAAATTGAAGCATTTTGTTTTGCTGTTGATGCAGTAAAATTCAGAGTGAGTGTGAGGAGTAAACAGTCAAATATTTGTCATGAAATGTAATATTGATGGAGCAGGTAGACACAGAGTAAATCAGGATTATGTGAATGACAGGATGACATTTGAAAAATGCAATCATTTCAAATGATCAGAAAACCATACTTTAATGACAAAAGAATAAACAATATTTTGACTTTTCACAAGAAATATTAGCTTATTAATATTTGATTGCAAGAACCCATCTCAAATAATTGGCAAAGGTGCAACAAAGAATGTAAAATTATGAAAGAGGCCTACTAATAAAAAGAAGGAAAACAAATGCAAGTAACATCTTGCGACCAATTTGGTTAATTGGCAGCAGGTCAGTAACATGAATTGACATCAAATGAGCAATTTGGAGGTTTTAGTCTGTCAAAAGGTTTGAGTTCATTAAAGTAAATTGTGATCCAATTTGGGGGAAAACCTGTCTTTGTAAAGCATCCAGATTTCAGGACGGAGTTCAAATGCCAGCATATCTGATGGTCAATGTCATGGAAATCAACAAAATTGATTACTGATTACATTTACTGGTATCTTCTTTAAGAAGTAGTGTCGTTCAATATGGTGGTCACAGCTGTGTCATTGAAGGAGACACAGAACTCAACATAACACCGCTTCCTGAAAGAAATAGATTTATGAAAGGATGATAACATGACAGCTCTCAGGTGTGGATCTGTTATTAATTTCCTTTTAGTGATATTACAATAAGACTTTATAAAGAACATAAAGTGACCATGCATCCTTCTGACATGACTTTTTAAGTTATCTGGTTGTAAACGCTGTGATGCCTGTCACAATTTTTGTTTTATAGAAGGATATCATTTTGTCATATACCTGAAAGTTTACAGTTTGAGGTAGCCTTTGATTATACTGAAATCAAGAGGCTTGTTTTAGGAAACTTCCAGTATCATTTAAATATTGTGACTCACTTCCAAAAGTATATTAAGTTTTTAAAACAACAACGCCACCCACACGTCTCTTTTAGACACATTTTGCTTCACTGTAGTATGACTCAGCAAAACAAATGTTGAACTGACCTGCCTGCAAATTAGGCTTTTCACCAGAAACAAATATTTGGCCTCAATGAGACAAGGATGCAACAACAACTGGCCGTCACACATCGAAATTACCACTCTATTAATCTACTCAAGTATGAGCTAAAAAATAGCTCATATATAATGTACTTGGAGTGAAATTTACTTCGTTAAGTTTTTTGACAGCAGGACTCTCCTGAGGAGCACAAAAAAGCCAATGTGATATAAATCATCCTCGACCACTGAGCAAACACAGCTTATAATAATGCTGTTGCTTTTCTTGCACTTGAAGACAAAGTGTTGTATTTTTGCCATTTTTACTAAGTAACAGATATGATGTGATTGAAAATGGAGTGGAGTACAATACTTAGAAAAATACTTAAAAGTAAAAAGATAGAGTTTAAAAATGTATTTAAAAAGTATAGGTAAACAAAAAATACTCAGTTACAGTCACGTGAGTAAATATAATTCGTTACATTCCATCTCTGATTATATACCATTAAACTTACTAATGTCCCAACTTTTCTGATATGTGTTGCATCTGTCCTTCATGTTTTCGGAACTGAGGTTGTATAGTTGCGTCACACTACTGCATGTTGCACCGTCATCCTCCTGACCTTTAACTAAAGTCTAACGCAACCCAGTGTCTCTTGATGAGCTCTCCCTGTTGTTGCAGTTGATTTAACTCTGTCCTGTATGCAGTTCATGATTCAGCTCTGTCACGTTCAACCCTGCAGGTGACATGCCAGTGACCTATTACAATTATCAAATTCAAATAGCAACTACAGGAGGTGCTGTCTTCAGGTATGAATTTTGATGTGGTGACAAGCTTCTCAGCGTTGGTCCTCTGAGGATGTTTGTGTGGTATTACCTGGGGGCAAAAAGCCTACAAACAGATTCCACTGAGAGCTACTGTTTACGACATAAGGAGACCCCCTGCTGTGTGCAATGCTCGAATGTGCATCAGTAGCTAAATGTTAACAAACGATTATCAGACAATAGACCCCATGTCTGTACCCAGGACTCTGTGGACCACAACCCTCTACATCCAGGCCGGAGTTGGAGTTGGAATTGGAGTTACGTGGAGTTTTCAACTATGTTTGGGAATCCCAGAAGTTGAAAGAAACTATCATTAGTATGTGTTGCCTTTCTATGTCACCAATAGTCGAGTACCTTTAATTTGTCTTTGCTAAATTCACTGTAAAACCTTCACTCAATACATTTATTCTTTAGGAAGGCTAGCTGTGCTAAGCTGTTGTCCAAAGTTCATAGCCCGAGTCACTTGGTGTCCTCCATCCATACTAATGTAGTGATTCAATATTTCAATAATATCCATCCATGCATTTAAATATTCAGCTGTGGCTGATCTTTGTAAAACAGTCGCAGAACAATCACACCTGCAGGTCCGAGCTCGTCTGCTGCTCACTGCCCCCCACACATTGTCTGCATCACAAGCAGCTGGTAGGTGGTGAGATGTGGTTGACGTCTGCTCGTGGGCAGATTGTCTGTAAGTTGTTGGAGATAAGAAGATTTCCATTGACTGGGAGGAAGAACTGCCTTCATATCATCCAATCTCACGTGAACAACTGCTGTAGGAAAATATACAAAAACATCTTTTCCCTTTTTCCTTACAGTAGCATTACTATAGTGATGGGAGGCAGGGTAAATACTCGGCTGAATGGCAAAATTATTAATAAATGATTCCAACAACTCTCCAGCGTAGAGCTCGCCTGTGCACATGCACAGCAGAGTATGCTAAAAACATCCTGCCTGACAAAAGACAATAGACAGTTGGATGGAAAAATTACATGGCTGCAGAAATACGTCACTTGAGTAGCTGTTTTGGATGAGGTCCATTTAGTATTTCATTAACAGATTAGTGTAGTTTTGGCCACATAGATGGTGCATTTGCTGAAAACAGAAACTCTGAATGCCCTCCTTCCACTGAAAAAATTTGGCATTTTCAGCCGTCCTTAATCCAAGACCCACAATAGAGTGATTCATCAAACTGTGAACAGTGCCTGTTTTCATTTCAGGTTTGTGTTGAGAACTGATAACCGTGGCATATTGAGAACCCAGTTTTCTGTATGTGGAATGAAATAACAATAGAATAATCTGCCACCCAATCCTCTTGACTCAGATACGACATTGTTTGATAAGGCAGCAAAGATTTGCAGTGCTGGAGGTGGTCAACATTGTGTTGTAAATTGCTGCATACACATGTGCTTTAGATTCAGTAGGAAAGCTGGGATTATTGATGTACTTGAGGCAAAACAAAAGTTGTGGGGGAGTCAGGAAAAAATTATCCTGGACTGTTAAACCATTACTCTTTTTAAAAAAAAAACACTTTTTCAGGAAGGAGAGTTTGGACGCTTCACAGTGACAATTAAAAGAGCAGATCAATGCAGCTCAGGAACAAGCATATAGATGGAACCAAAACATCTGCAGCCGTCACCTTTTTTTAATGCACATATTTTTTCTGCTGGTATGGCATGTCACAGCTGTTTAATGAACTTAATGATTCGACTGAAGAAATGGTGAATGACGTTGCATTAACAGAGGTAAAGGTCGAATAAATGAACAATGGGGGTGGTTGAAAAGATCTTTTAAGAAATTTCACGAGAGATGGAAATGATCCCACTTCTGTGTGGGAAAAATGCTTTTCAAGGTGGCCAAACTGGGAGTTTCCCCACCAAGAGAATAGAAGGCTTCATCGTGCTCCCAGAAGCAAATCTGACGTCATTCAAAATGGCAGTCGATGGTTTTCCTCATCGGCACAAATTACCACACCCCCACACTGAAACAGGCCTAGTATTTAGTGATTAACAGCTGTTCGCAACTTTTTTTTTTCTTTTTTTTGTGGGGGGTGTTATTGTGAGGTATTGTTCATGTCTGCAAAGTGGTGCTGATGGAGACTTGCCGATCAAATGTCGGCTTTGCAGAGTCTGAGGTGTGTGTATGGGCTTGATAGTCATAGTCTTGATAGTCATTTAGTTGCTGTTAATATTTCTTTGTAAAGAAAATATTAGTGCAGGTGATTAACATATTCAGACACAATACGTTTTATTAACCTTCTGAAATGTCCTGCTGCAGCAGCAGAGTGGGAATTGAGGAGCTTCTCCTTCTGGGTCACATTCTGGTTCATATTGGTTTGGTTGAACAGCGTTTCTCCATAACTTAGCGACAGATAGAATGTAAATAATAGCATATTGCATAAGGAGATGAAGGCTTCCCAAGATGGGCATGTGGGCGGAGCCAGTCCAGCTTTCTGAAACCAGCAGATCCTGAATGAGGTTCAACTGGCTAAAAATCAAAGACAAGCTGGATTTGGGGGAAAAAAACTTTGAATACAATGTTTATGGACCAATAGGAACTATGTGAAAGTGTTGAAAGGTTGCGTGATATTACTCCTTTAAATGGAACCGAATTTGATATTTGGCTAATGCCTGCAGCTCAGTGTGAAAACAGGCTTTGTCAGGTGAAAGAGTCTCACTCTCAAGAAGTGAGAGCTGGCACCCCTCGTGACTTTCTGTTCGCTATGAAGATGCTAGCATATAATTGTTTATCATCTTAAATTTGTTGTTTGGATTTTCAGTTTTTAATGTGTGTGAACAAGTTCAGGTCCACATAGAAATGGTTGACTTTGTGAACATGGATCATTTTCTGAAGTAGAAACAGGAAACCAGCAAAATGTTGTTTGATGTATTAATATAACTGATTCCATTTCACCTGATCTTTGCCACTATCTTCATTCAGATAAAGTTAATATCTATTTTGAGATCTCACAGGTCACAGTACCCCTCTACTTGTAACTTAAAGTCTATATATCTATCTGCTGAGACTGTAATAGTCTGTGTGCAGGCACAGCAAGTATTTACATGAAGAGCAGGATAAATCATGACGAGGCCTTGGATTGTGATGCAGAAGAAAGACCCAGCCTTCAGCTGTCGCCCTTTATGCAAAACAGTCTTATTAACCCAAAAAGATAAATACATGAAGAGCAGCTTGAGTCAGCAGTTAGAAGGGCACTCGACAGAGTTGCTGTTTCATCACCCCGAGCCACATTGACACCTTTTCAATAAGCTCCCCAGCCCAGGTGCTTTCTTCACTTTCAGCTCCTCAATACATATTCCTTTCCACGTGGCACACATCAAGGATCATCGTGCTGGGGAATCACAATAAGTCTCCTGATGGATGAAAAAGTGAAGCTGAGAAAGAAGCTGTGAACTTTGTGTTCCCAAGTCAGGAAATTAAAAATAATGGTTTAATCCTAATAATAAACAATTATAACATAAATAAATAATCTGTTACTTTTTCCAATCTGTTAATTTTATAATATTCACCATGATATCCACATTAGTGTTATAATGTCCACCCACGAGTGCATGGGTGGTTGTCTCATTTGGAAATGGTAATTTATTGAGGACGAATCCTCCCAAACACACCGGACCAACCATGGACTTGACAACCCTTGGCAGTGACCTCTGCTGTACCAGCGAAGCATCTCTAATCAAGGGCCTTAAAGCATCTCCCAAGCATCAATTTTCCGTGATTATTTTCTCAGTTCACAAGAGGCTCTCGATCAGCCCATGCAATAAAGTGGCCTCTCAAAACTACGTTCCATGAGTGTCTTCCTAAGCCCACAAAAAGAACAAATAGAGAGGGCGACATTGGTGGTGATAATGACGAGGAGCACCAAGATATAAGGACCAATATATACTTTGACAACAGTTTCAGGTTTTGTGAAATTGATAGCACGTTACCCAGACAATCTGCCGAGGTCAGCAAGGTGAAAAGTGCAGGGAGGTGTTGGGTGGGTGGGCAGGTGGGTGGGCTGTGCCTCTGGCGGTAGGCAGACCTGTGGAGCGGAGGCAGTGAGTGTGGAGGTAATGGTTTGTCAGCAGGGGGAGAGGTTGCTGTGAGGGCTCTTCATTGCACTTGTGTTGGCTTAATGACTCCACAGCGTGATTACTCAGATTGGTCCACACAGTTACATAAACTACATAAACCTCCTCTCCTGTCTACATGCTAAATGGGGCCATCAAGTCAGTGTGAAGTCGAAGCCGGTGACATGCAGCTGGTAAAAATAGTTTTGTTTTCTAATGCGATGGATCAGAGATTTTTAAGAATTGGAGGATGATTCCCCACATAGGGCTTGAATCACATTGTCCCTCCAACTCTGTTCAAGGCTGCCAGGAGAGAAATGTATTGGAAATATTTGATATGTTCATTTATGTGTATAATATATTCTGCATAGTTGTGGTTACATATATCCACCATGAGAAATATGAATCAATATGAATATGAGCTTTATTGGCACATGTCATTGTAGGTGCTGACAGGGGAAATCAAGATCATGATGCAGACTAAAAAGTCAGGAAGAATGTTGATGGTTGCTTGCTTGACCTTTGACCTGGGGGAACAGTGCTCGAGTCATTTTGGAGTTATATCAGTTATAGGTTATATCAAAGAAAATGTTGTAATTTTAAATATATACTATTGCTGAGAAAGCCAAGCAAAACTACATTTATTTGAAAAAATGAATAACATGGACTCAGAGGCACATTTTGCTAAGAGTGATGTGGGTAAGTGAAGGGGCGCACTGTGCACGAGAGGTACCCACAGCGCAAAACAAGCCACTGCATGGACCATGAAACTGTTTGCTGTGATGACAAATATGTAGACTATATGTGTAGACCACACTATTCTTGTGTGAAATTGCATAATCTGTTTGTTTATGAGGACATGTTGGTCCGACGGTGTATTGGTTCTATACCTGGGGTCTTGAAACCCCTTTGGGGCATTACAGGGAGAGAATGACGCTTTGCCTCCTGTGACATGAGAAATACACATTTCGAGAAACAATAGCAGACCTAAGAAACTGTTCACTGCGTTTGTTTCCACACTGTTATAACTCCATTGTCTGACTTGTATAATTGATTTTGTGTTGGTAAAACAGCAATCAGTTAACTTTTCATTGTTGTGAGGAGTTGCCTGGATGATACAACCTACAACCAGCATTTCTGTTCGAGCTGTTTGCATCAATAATAGATGGTATATCGATTTGCCATTAACAGATGGGATGTTTTCACAGCAGAAACTGTCATTTCATTTGTCTCACTTAAAACCTTGTCTAATTTATGAAGTGTTATTTATGCTGTTAATAGGTTTTTAACAGATGCAACCCGGTTTGGCATCAAGGTTGACATAGCTACTGATTATTGCCTCTGCCTCTCCTGGCAGTGAGGAAAACTAGAGATGTTAGCAAATCTGTAAGAATTTTCAAATGTGTGAAACTAATTTTTTCTCTGCTGCTGATTTAAAATAAAATGTCCAACATCTATAGAATGCCTGTTGCACTTTTCATTGTCTTCTTCTTTTTTTATGTCCTTCCGCAAAGAACTTTCTCAGTGAAAAAACTAAAACGTAACATTCAAAAATGATGATAAAAACCACTTCCAACGAAGACCACAGAGGACCTCAGGAATTGTCCTTCAGGAGCTGTAGTATATGCCACATGAGAATACTTGGCGTGCGTAGATTCAAACATCAGTAAGGTCTCCTTTAATATAGCTACTCTATGTAGTCAGGGGCAGTAACCCTCCATGTAATTTTAACAGGCCTGTTAGCGAGCAGGCAGTAGGGGGACCACTTTGCTTGTCACCTTCTGCCACTCTCCAAAAGGTCTACAATCTGAGCTCCAAGGAAGCTCCACCGCTCTCCCTTTGCTTTAATTACAGACTTCCACCGGACTAGAGATGGCAATTAGAGTGTCTCTTCAACTACTGTATGTCCCCAGGGAGGTGCCAGGGGGAACTCCCACTCTCCCATGAATGTTTAAAACGGACTGATTGAGCTGAATTATTCAGCAAATACTTCATGGTCTTGAGGTAAGTATTCACATTCTTGTTGGTTTGGTCGACAGTCCTGAAAGCAAGCAACTGCTTTGATTGACATTTTGAAAAATATAGAAATGTACATGTGAATAAAAACAGGGTTATGAAATAGTTAAGATCTGCCTGGAGTGTTTATTCCTTGAACCAGAGACCAATCTATTTCTAAGTAGCTTTGGAATGAAAAAGTCAACTGTAAAAATATAAAGAAGCGTCTTCATGTTATTGTTGTCACAAGGCCCTAAAACTAACCTTACTACTTAAATTGTTTAGGTGAATTTCTAGTTTTTGGAACAAAAAGATATATAGTTTAGCCAAGTTTTTGTTTTTGTTCTGTGTGTCACAATTGCTTATATCGATTTCTTTCTTCAAATTTGCCGTATTATTTGAATTATGGTGATGGCTCGTGGTGATTAATGGTTTGTTGCATGATATGTCACCATCATGTGTGAAGAATTAGTTTTGTTTTTCTGTTTTTTGGTTTTGTGGCTGTGTTCCCACAAATGATATGTCTGTGGGGGATGTCTGCCTCTCTGTACACGGGTGGCTTTCCATGGTTTGTGTTGACAAGATCCCAAAAATGCGAGGTTAAGAGACGGAGGGCTTGCTGTTTTTGTTGACATGCACTACCACTTTGATACCATATGTGAGATTTCCAACTGTTGCTGGTGACATATGTTCAGGAAACACTTTTTGAAAGACTCTACGTTTTTTTTTTTTTTTATTTCACACAAAACCTTTTTTTTCCATCAGGAATGGACATTCCCTAAATGAGAAGAAAGTTCTTTCTCTCATTTTGGATCTTTTTGAGATCATATCAAGTCGATTGTTTGTTTGCTATTTCAGCGCGGTATCAGCATCCTCTCGAGAATCTGGAAATGTCACTGAGATATCCTACAATTTGTGTGTTGTGTGTGTGTGTGTGTGTGTGTGTGTGTTTCTTTTATTTTTCTTGCAGATTACTTTTGCTTAGTGAGATAAAATGTATCTGAACAAGGTCAAACTAAGAGCTGGGGAAGTGGGAGGCCTAAGGGAGCTCCCACAAACAGATATAGGTGCTTCTGGTGAAAAAAGAGAAATGCAAAAAGATTAGTTTTGTCATAATTTTATTCATACTTATCAACATGAATCACCGTCTCTCAGAACTGTAATATAAATACTGGTATTAACTGAATTTGGTAATAACAAGCATCCAAGATAACAAATAATAAATAAAGTACCAGATGTGCACAAAGAAGTGCAGAAGAAAATTCTTCTTCCTGAGCTTCAGCCATGTTGCTTTGTTATTATCACTTTAAAACTTCTAAACTGGCAACAATCACATTTGCCAGCTAAATTGATGCACAATTGTGCTTTTTAAAAACTTTGTGGAATATTAAAGTATATTAAGGCTGAACCAAGGCTCTCGTTCTTTGAGAAATCATGGTCATTCTTGTAAGATCCCATTGTGTAACATACCACATCATAAAATAACTTCACAAATTAATACATTTTGTCATAACTCACACTTTTTTTTAACAAGATGTGATTTACTTCGTTTGTGTTAGGTTCAAAACCTGTAAAAATGAAAAGAGAGACAACCCCAGTATCGAGAGCAATAAAGAGTCAAAACAATAAGTCAGCTTGTACAAGGACAGAGAAATGAATTCACCTCAGGAGCTGAAGTTCACCGATCTGCCCCGATCTTCATTTCTCTGCCCAGTTTTATTCAAAGTTAGAGTAGGCGGTTACATTTTCATACACAGACAAAGCAGGTTAACACTGGTTTCCAGGCCTGTGTGTGTGTGTGTGTGTGTGTGTGTGTGTGTGTGTGTGTGTGTGTGTGTGTGTGTGTGTGTGTGTGTGTGTGTGTGTGTGTGTGTGTGTGTGTGTGTGTGTGTGTGTGTGTGGTTACACTTCTATATGGTTCACACAGTTGAAGCAGGAGTCTCAGATAAGATGTCCCCCGGCCCAGAGGCCAGAGACCTTGAAGAGTCTCAGAGTGGTACAGTTTCAATAATACAAAGACTCGTGCCCTTGCAGGTGTGAAACAGTGAACAGTGGTTATAATAGACATGCATGAAACAACGATAACTTACAAAATGTTAATTCCCATTATATCAAGTACTAATAATAAACATAAAGTACAAATTTACCTAACATTCCCTCCTGTTTATCGTTGATGAATGCCAAAATTTACTCTGTCCCATGCTGCAACTTTTATTGTCAGATTTTCTACAACATGGTCATTTTCATAGCATCTTCATCATTTACACTCAGCAGAGGAATCATCATCAAGCAACAAATCACCATTCCAAAAGTTACCCATAATCTAAGTGAGTATCTCAACATCTGCAGCTGAGGTCATTGAACTGTCTGCCATGAATTATGTCAAAAGGCGTCAGTCCGGTTTCACCGCTTGGCATTATTCTCATACACATTAACTAAAATTTTAACGGTTCAATCACAACACATTGTCATATTCTGACCAGGAGACAATGTCTAAAAAGAAATAAAAAGTCAAAAGTCCCTCCTATCTAAGGCATCTGTTCCTGCCTCGACAATTATTTTCCCTAAAAATTTTAATTTAAATGCAACCTAAGTATTTTTTTTTCTCTTTAGCAGTTATTGAAACTTAATTTATTAACATTAAACAATTTAAGGTGATCTTGTTGGCGGTGCAGCAACATCAGATCAGGATCCACCTGCAACATCTCACATCAGATTAGACAGTTCGATAATTTTATTAATGATCAACCACCAAAGAAATACTGACTTTAAACTTCATTACTGATATTAGAATTTATTCTATGTGCTCCTTATTATCAAATTTCTTTTTGACGATTATCTTTTAACTCTCATCATGTTTTTTATTGCTTTTATATATAATTATTGCCATTCCCCCTTTTATAAAAGAAATAGAAAACATTATCTATTTATTGCCATTCCCCCGAAATAGAAAACATTAAATAATCTTTTACCTTTAATTCAACATTACTTTTAATTTAAAGTATTTTCCATTTATCTCCTATTTTATATCATTATAAAACACCTAAGAGCATCTCTAGTTGGGTCACTGTGCTCCTCCTGTTCTCCTCTGTCAGCGTCTCTCATGAGAACTGTCCTGGACAAAACATCGTCTCGTGAGAAGGTCATGTTTCCACCTCGTGCTCGTCGTCTGTGGTATTTCTGATGTCTCACAACAATCTCTGCAGAGAACCCACGGTCTGTCCTGAACTTCTTATCAGGCAGGTGGTGTTCTCTTTGTACCACAAACAACGTCTGAGTCTGTTGAGGGACTGGACAACGATGGTCAACAGGATAAGAGGCTGAGGTGACAGTCCGAGGATGCATCAAAAGGTTTAATTATCATCATTAGAATTCAAAGGGAATGGCTTTGCCCGTCGCATTAGTTTGACTTTTAACAGGTAAAAAACCGTAAGACTAGCTATTTTCATATCTCCTGGTTGGTTCATTTATTGGTTTATTAACTTTGTTCATACACTTTTTCTTGTAGAAAGTTGAATCACTAAATTTGGAGTTTGAAAGTATTGCCCTGGTGGTGGTCTGTTTAAATTGCATCTGATGGTTTATTATTTGGACCTTTATTTCAGTTCTTTGATATTAATTGTTATGAGACCCACAGGATCTCTTTCTGAAACTTTTACTCCTAGTAAGTAAGTAAGTAAGTAAAATTTATTTATTAAGCACTTTTCACAGATAAAAATCACAAAGTGCTGTACAGGAGAAAAGGTAAAAACAACAATATAAAATGTATATACATGTGTAAAATTTAAGTGACACTAGTAAAAAAATACCCATCAACCAAAAGCTCTCCTAAATAAACATGTTTTCAAATCCTTTTTAAACGAGACGACAGAGTCTGCCAGGTAGACAGTATTAACTAGAACCTGTCCTGTTAGTTCTTTTAACTAAACCTGCTGGTTGGAAGTGATAACTTTAATTTAATTTAATTTAATCAATTTATATTAACCATGTTTCTTTTCATTTATTTTACTTGTTAGATTAAATCTACATCAGTTAAAAACACTATTCTAGAAAAATGGCTGGTAGTGTGTTTGATCTGGTTTGGTTTCTTTCGCTGTGTTGAGGCGGTTCCCACAGGAACCACACTAAGGCAAAAAGCATTATTGCGATTGCTACGACGGTTAGGGTCCGGAGGACCACACAACCGTTTGACTTTGTCATTACTGCTCAGTTCGGCTTCCGCTAAGTCACTTCACGGCTTGTAATGGTTCTTCTGCTGACTTTCAGGTCTCCCCAGGCTCTAAACGTCTGAATCCACCCTATTATCAGTCTTTTGCTCGCTAGGTGGGGTCGGAGACTCAGCAGTGATGACTTTTTACAATGTGATAAATGTATCTAAGTTTGCCTTTCTGCTATTTTGAATATTTTTCCACTAAACCAGCTCTTTCTGGACAAAAGCACAACGATTTGTTTATTTTATTTTATTTTGTTCCTAAATTTTCTGATACCTTCTATGTGAATTTGTTTACCGAATGGCTTCCATTATCGCTGTAAATTGTTTTTGCTATTCCGTATGTTGGGATTATAATTTTTGCAAAGTGCTTTTGCTAATGTTCCAGTATCTGGATGTTATGTTGGAAATAGTTCTATCCATTTAGAAAATGCATCTATTATCACTATTCTGGTTTTGGAAATTTACCTCCTTTTTAGTTTTCTGTTTTATACAGATTATACATACTGCTCAAAAATTATTATTTTTTTATTATAATTTTTTATTTATTAGTGTACCATCCCTCCTGTTGAGGCATGGCGAAGCCCATGGCTCAGTAGGGAGTAGGTTTTCCTTCTGGTCAGAAATAGATACTCTCTTTCTGCTATGCTACATTTTTTTATTTTTATTATTAATTAATTCATTCATTCATTTTTTATTCTATTTTTCTATTCCAATATTGTTTTTCTGTTTTGGAACCGGGTTTTGCATATCTACATTTAATACTTCTTCATCTACTCCTGTATTCTGAAGATAAATATCTAGCTCTTGGTTTAATTTTACCACTTCTTTGGCTGGTTAATCTGCAAATACATTGCTTTTTGACATTTGAACCATCTGTGTTCTTTTTACATGATCTATAAATATTGTTAAATCTGATTTTGTTAAACGCACCTTTTAAATCTGGTCAAGGATGTACGTTTTTGGTAGACAGTCAAACTGTCATGTCTCGCATGATAAGATAGTTTGTTTTGAAGTAATATCACAGACACTGTGTGCAGTACTTTCAATGTTAGTGGGTGAAACAGCACCAATGAAGCCTGCAGTGCTCCACCGAGGCTGCACCTCCCACCACTTGTACACACAGACAGTGCATGTGATTCACTATCAAGTTTAGTTGAGTAGAACGTTCCAGGCCGTTCCATATCTCCATGTTTTAAATCAGCATCAAGGTTATAAAATCATTTATGTTTTGGGTAAATGTTTTCAAGTGATTGGAAATCCGTTTATGATGTGTGTCTTCCCTCCTGTTGAGACATGAGATCTTCCATGTCCCGTTATAGCAGCACATCATAAACTAGCCAGATTATGCCTGTTAATCATTATTTTGTTTATGCAAAGGTAACAATCTATTATCTTAAAAAATTTAGAATAATTTGATTAGTTTCTTATTTTAAAATTTCTTGTTTAAGGGTTTTTTTTTTTTTTTGTTTTTTTTTTTTTGTAAGCTGACTCTTTCCAAGCTTCATCTAAATGTTTAGTCTAGTTTTAGTCACCACGTTTGTTTAGTTTAGAAGTCAATAATCTATTGTTGATTTTATAAACCATTTAATTTCTGGATCTCTGTAAAAGGTCTTAAATTTCATTGCACACATCAAATTCTAATTTTGATCCTCAAACTCTCAAGTTTAAAACTCGTATCTACTTTTTCCTACTGAAATGTTCTTCATTCTCCCACTGTGTGTGTGTGCGTTCTCATGGTACGACCTTGGCACGCTGAAGTGTATTTTACGTCGCGACACGGCATGTTCGTCATTACGTTGAGAGTTTCCATGTTTGTAGTCCAATCTACCGCCTCCACAGCCTCTCATTCCTCCACCAGCAACGTCTGGTAGAAGCAGAATGGGATCGGAGCTGTGGATTTGTGTTTTCATTCAAATTCCTCGGTCTCCATAACAGCTGTTTGATAAGGAGGAGCTCTGATTCATGCATATACACCCAAAGTATTTGTTCAAGGATTCCTTTATTGATTCATTTATTTCATCCATTTATTTTATTCAGTTAATTTATAGATTTTTTAAGTTTAAATTCCAAATAACTTGATAAGTTTATTTCCTCACTAAACACACTAAAGTAGTCCCGAACCAATTTTAGTGTTCATCTTCCAGTCTTTTTGAATCGATCATTGACACATTACCGTTTTTTTTTTTTTTTTTCTTTTGCAAGTGCGATCTCATGGAGAGAAAATGTCTCATGGACCCGCTACTTCCTCCTTGAAAGACAAGCTTCTAGGGCAAACCTGTTGTTCACTCCGGTCTTCCACTAGGTGTTCTATCACAGGAGTAAGAGCAGTTTTAGATTCTCCCACAATTTCACCTTATGAGTCAGCAATAAGAGATTACTTTTACTCCCCAGATAGATCTCAGTCGTCACCGTTAACCGATCGTCTGGGTTTCGAAAATAATTTCTCTTCATACACACAGTCCTTTGGTCAGTCACAGTCACTCGAGTACTCTTTGTTTCTATTTATATAGCGCTTACCCGCGGACAACTTATTTCGTGGGCGCTTACTCGCGGACATTTATTTCTATAGCGCTTACTCGCGGACAATTATTTCTATAGCGCTTACCCGCGGACGTCTTTATTTCGTGGGCGCTTACTCGCGGACAATTATTTATATAGCGCTTACCCGCGGACAACTATTTCGTGGGCGCTTACTCGCGGACAACTATTTCTATAGCGCTTACCCGCGGACAACTATTTCGTGGGCGCTTACTCGCGGACAACTATTTCTTCTGGATATTAAGTCTTGCCTAAAATGATTGGGTTAATCGAGTACCTGTTCCTCCGATTATAATTAAATTTTATCTCCAGTCGTTTAATTTTCTGTACCTTCACTACACCAGCTTCACTAAATATCCAGTGAATATTAGGATCAATATTCATTCACTCTTGTCGTCAGTCTAGTCATCACTTACTCTCTCTGGGTTGTCCTCGGATCCCGTCAAGCCCGCCTCTGGCAGGAAGTTCTGGACCTAAGTCAGCTGGCCTGCTAGGTAATGGTAACCTGCAGGGCTTAGTTTTTCACAAAGGACCTGGTCCTTTGCCGTGCACGTAAACAGCCGTCCGTTTGAACTCCCTCCAGGGAACGGGTTATGTTGGGATCCGGCTCGAAGGACCAATTGTTAGGTTCAAAACCTGTAAAAATGAAAAGAGAGACAACCCCAGTATCGAGAGCAATAAAGAGTCAAAACAATAAGTCAGCTTGTACAAGGACAGAGAAATGAATTCACCTCAGGAGCTGAAGTTCACCGATCTGCCCCGATCTTCATTTCTCTGCCCAGTTTTATTCAAAGTTAGAGTAGGCGGTTACATTTTCATACACAGACAAAGCAGGTTAACACTGGTTTCCAGGCCTGTGTGTGTGTGTGTGTGTGTGTGTGTGTGTGTGTGTGTGTGTGTGTGTGTGTGTGTGTGTGTGTGTGTGTGTGTGTGTGTGTGTGTGTGTGTGTGTGTGTGTGTGTGGTTACACTTCTATATGGTTCACACAGTTGAAGCAGGAGTCTCAGATAAGATGTCCCCCGGCCCAGAGGCCAGAGACCTTGAAGAGTCTCAGAGTGGTACAGTTTCAATAATACAAAGACTCGTGCCCTTGCAGGTGTGAAACAGTGAACAGTGGTTATAATAGACATGCATGAAACAACGATAACTTACAAAATGTTAATTCCCATTATATCAAGTACTAATAATAAACATAAAGTACAAATTTACCTAACAGTTTGTTTGGCACTTTGTAATGTATTGTTATATTTTGCAGTGTTCATTAAGAAAGCCTAATTTCATAATTGTCATGATCCTGCCTTCTCTCTTCCCCTCCTGTGTTCCCCTTTGCTCCGCCCCTGTGCACTCCTGCTTCCTCCTTTCTGATCACAGCTGTTTGTTGTTGTCATTAGTGTGTGTATTTAGCTCCCTCTCTTCCAGCTCCTGTTGCTAGTTCGTCTGAGTTCCTACACCATTCGTACCCGCCTTTTTCCCTCGTGTTGCCTTCGTGTGTTTTTGACCTTCTGCCTGCCTGCCCGACCTCGCCTCCTGGATTTCCTCCTCCATTGCCTGCTCTGGTTTTTGATCTTGGAATGCCTGTCTTTGCTTCTGCTGTGTTTTTGAAAATAAAACACTTTTGAACTGAGCTTCTTGTCTGCCGTGCAATTGAGTTCACAAACCCTGACAATAATAGTCGAAATATCGTTGTTTGCCATTATTATTCACAATATGATACACATGTTTTGCCCAATCATAGTTATGAATGAAGAGAATAAAAGTTTTGAAAGAAATTACTTATGGTCTTAAAATGGGTTTGGGAGGTATACTTGAATAAAATGAAAGTTATTAAAATGTAAATACATTTTTATGGATGAAGACATTTGTGCCGGGTTATCATGCAATACAATTTATTATTGCATTATCTAAACAAAGAGGAAAAATAAAACACCTGCATCTTATAAAGAACACCACAATATGTTACAATCTATTTAAAAATGCTGTAACATCCATTACATGTTGTATTTGGGCTATTCATTACAGATTACAGCATATTATTACAAAATTTGCACATTACATAATTAAGGGAAAATGTACTACATCTTGCAAAATGTTGTGTTATTACATTTTGTAGTGTCACATAATATCGCTTGTTGGCAGCCAATTTGCTAATTAATGCTTATCACCCCCTAACTACAGTTCAGTATCTCTGGACACTTCATGAAATATTGAAGTTTTGACTTTTGCAAATTAAGTAATGTTTGGTAAGGCCAGTGAAAGACTTAAATGTCCTCTGTGAGGTAGTCTATAGTGTCTTATGCAACACAAAGCCAACCATTTGATTGTGAATAGAGTTGTGATTCTCGATCTTTATAATTCATGATCACTTCCATTTACAGGCAGCAGCACAAAAAAAAAAACATTGTTAGAAGTTTGATTCATAGAAAAAAAAAAAAAAAACCTCTGCATACTTTGTCACTGTCCAATTTAGGCCAAACTTGTTTTGGGGAAATGCATTCCATGACCCAGTGGAGCTTATGTAACATTTCAGAAGAGGTGCAATTTTGCCTGCAGTTCAGATTGTCCATGTACACACAATAGATAGAGTGTCTCCAGCTGATCCTAATCCATTATTCACAACATTTCTTCCTCTCACAGAAGCAGTCAGAATGCCTTTTTTTTTAACTGTTTTGAGAAAAGAGAAAAAGATCCTTCAAAAGTGGACTGACTTCGCTGTGCGTTCTTACTATAACGGGAGCCATTTGTAGTACATATCCATTTTTTAACAATCCTGTTGCAATGTGCAACTAAACCCCGGGTTATCCGTATTGAACTGAATTCTGGCATTGCTCCTAGCATCCTACACATTCTCATTGTGAAAACAGCAGTTACCTTGGTAACAAGCACACCACAATAAGGGCATCTTAGGAGACAAACACATCGTGCAATGCCGTGAAGGCTTGGGCCGTGTGATAGATTTACGTAATCAAGGACATTTACTGTACAGCCATTCTTACCGTGATCTTGGGCATCTCCATGGCAACGCTCATAGTGGTTGTTCTGCTGTCTCTGCCACCACCACGCACACAGACGCTTAATTCGCACTGACCCACCCTGCTCATGTTCCCTGAAGGCTTTCCACACTTGAACAAGAAAAAGAAGGGATTCGGAGCAACGGCTCTCACACATGGAAGGTAAAGTTTCCCTCAACAATGTAACAGCGCATCAGTGTCTTGCCCCTGCACACATGCTCGGGGCAATCTTCATTTGGTAATTGGAAGAGTTTGTTCACTTAAGCCAACAGATGTTCCTCTTCAGTCACAGCTGTTTGATATAGAGGGCATTAGAGAAGATCTCAACGCAGTTTTCCCGAGAGAAAACTGATGCAAATTCATGTTTTTGAACATCTAGTTTTGCTTCCATAGACTGTGAACAATAAAGACATTGTATTTGTGGCCTGCACACCACATGGTTTGTGCTGCCATGCTTTAGTACGTTGGGAAATGTATCATATTACACTTGTTCCAAGGTTTTGAAGGCACTTGCACCACATAGCAAATCACCTCAACTGTCATACAGCACATGTAAGTTTGTTTTATTTGGGGTTTTTTTCCATGTCATAACAGTAACATAATGATACCAGCTGTTGGGACCCAGAGGCAGTAGAAGCCATAACTTGTGCAAGTTAGCTACTATAAATTTGAAATATATAGTAATACATCATGTATAGGGCTACATTTATTAAGACCTTGCGTAACACGTCCACGATCAACATATGAATAATTACACCATCAGTGACATCAGGTGCAAAGAGGAAAATGGCTTTACATGCTTGAGGCTCTCTTAAGACAAGTACAATCTGCTGGAAAATGTGTTGCTTCAGTGTTCATTTGCATGAATGCACCATAGATTGGTTGGATGAAGGGATGAGCCTCCACAAGCTCAAAATGAAATGAAATGATATAGTGTTGGCTTTTACGTATTGATGGGGAAAATTAACATATTGGAACATTACACCATATAAATATCAACATGGAAAGAAAGAAAAGAACAAGAAATAAAAGCAATGAGTGATGATCAATCCCATTAATAGATTCAGGTACAACACAGAAAATACTTAAACAAAAGTAGAAGACAGAAGAAATGCATCTCTCCACAATTACAGCAGCATCTCTGAGACGATTTATACATAATTTTCAAACCTGTTGAAAACACACACAATCATAAGTGGCACAGGCCTTTTCAGAGGTGGTAAATAACATTGTGTATCTTGTGCATCTTATTTATATAAAACCATGCCAGCATTTTGGGAGACATGTATATTATTCCATATTCACAAAGGAAAACACATTAAACCCATAGTGTGTTATTTTATGCACCTCTCAGACACAGTCTTGCCAACACAACTGTGTGCAATTTTTTTTTTTACATGCAAACCTTTAGTTGGACGCACCACTATTTAGCCTGGTTTACATCCTGCATAAAATGTGTTACATTTCACCTTCACACAAATCAATTGCATTTTCAGTTTGCATACATCTTGCAATAGATTTACAAAACTAACACAGTGACATTGCATGCAAACAGGAACACTTAAAAGAAGATTGTATGCTCGAGACTCTTTACATGAGGACAATCGGCACAGCTGGAGGAAGTTATTGAACACGTTGAGGTGTTTCTGCTAATAAATCTGAATTTGACAAAAGAAGAAAAACCTGATTGGTCAGAAAGTCGAAATGTGACTATCCAAACAAATAGATACAATAGCAAGGCCTTTCAGAGGCATGAACCATTACTCCATTTGTATCAAATAGCAGGATTGTGCACCAACTGGTCGATATGCCCAATATTACTGTACATGTCCTTTGAGGAAAACCATTAAATAAATAGTGTGTTTCTCGTGAAAACTCCACATAGAACGGACCCCAGCTCAGGGAACGTCTTACTGAGAGTGTTAACCGCTACATTACCATGCAACGTGCCGGGCGTCATCAGTCATCTAATTCAGACTTATAGCACCAAATATGACATATTAAAAATGCCGGAGCTCTGTGTCACTATCGCAAAGGGGAGCAAAAACCCAAGGATATTAGTGAGAGTTTACTCAAATGAGGGAGGAAAGCGAAACAGATGATTTTATGGGGAGGGGCAGCAAAGTATTTCATGTTTTCTCAGGTGGACAGTCATCTTTCTAAATTTTGATGTCTCTGTCCTGACTCTCTCGCTCTAGCTTCGGCGCACACATTTTTCCGACTCCTACTCCAGGACCACTGGGAGTCGTACTGTAAAGTTGGCTTTATTAGGGGACCATCATATTATGGGAACTGTATAGGTGGAGATGTGTGCGTGAGCAGCAGTGTCTCACTACGAAAATAGTCTCAAATGAATGTTGACAGCATATATTCTGTGAGCCTGGAGGAACAGCACCCATCTAAAATGTAATTTGCCCCACCCTTGCTTTTCTGTGCAGCAAACCAGATTCAGTTTGTTGACACTAAATCAGTTAGAAAGTTCATTTTTGTCCCATTATCTTTTCCTGCCACTGAGAGACTTTCCTTGATGTAATATAAGTTCTTAAAAATATGTGCTCTGAAAAGAATACAACCAAGTTTTACATTCATGATAAAACATTGGATGCGTATTGACAAATCTATATAACCAGATAGAGACACATTTCTTGTGAGTAAAACCTTGTTAGTAAGTCAACATGTATTTCTGTGTGTGGTATCGTGAAGTCAGTCTCTAAACAGCTTTCTGAGACCTCCAGATTAACAGTGGTAGATGCCTCTAAGCATAGCAGGGGTGAAATAAAAAAAAATAATAAAAAAAAGATCCCTTCTAAAGTGGCTGAAATAAATCATTTCACTGTGAGGCAAATCATTTATAACTGGGATAGATGCCTTTGCTCTTGACAGTCAAATCAAAGATGCAGTCACTCAGCTTCAGTATCAGTGGGCACAATATTGCAGAAGAACTTCTCATACCATCTGAGAAGGATGTTGGTGGAAATGATATGGTTTGAGGCTGCTTCACTGCCTCTGGGACCCGGCAGCTTGCAGTCATTGATTCAACTATAAATTCTACATCACAGGCAGAACACTTGAGGATAATGTGAAACCATCTGTCTCGAAATTGAAGTCGAAGTAGAAGTGGACTTTCCAAAAAGATAATGAACAGCATTGTATAAACAAATCCACCAAGGAATGGTTAAAAAAAAAAGGCATAAAAGGGAGTTTAAAAAAGAGAATGTAATTCACTGTGTTGTAGGAACTGTAGTTTTCATACAATGTATTTTAAGCCACACTGGACTCCCAACTTCAGCATATGGTTGCTGTTGCACAAATGATCACTTTCATGAATGAAAGTTACCGAAACCTGCTTTTACAGGTCAGAGAGATACGACCTCCGACCTCCCTGAGGTCCTCTGGCACCAGCCTGTTAAAGGTTCCTCATGTCAGGACCAGGGCCTATAGTGAGGTCTTGTTCTGTCACTATGGCATATGATTGTGGAACAGTCTACTAATTATTTATAATTAGTTGATTATTTGTTGACTTTTTATTTATGTTTCAGATGTAGTCAATATTACAAACTCTTAATGGGGGCCTTCCACACCAGGAGCTCTGTCTGGTCTGCCTGTTGGGGGCGTCGTCCTGGGGACCGTTCTCGCCGCGGCGGTGGGAATTCTGCACTGTGGTTTACTGACCATGGTGTGAGCTCCTGACCGGCTGGGTGTGTGTGGTGTGAGTGTGTGTGTGTGTGTGTGCGTGCGTGCGTGCGTGCGTGCGTGCGTGCGTGCGTGCGTGCGTGCATATGAATGTGTGTATTGATTTTTATAGTCCGTGAAACCCTTTGTGCTGCACCCTTGTGTAAAAAGTGCTTTATAAATTATGTTTGATTTGATTTGATTTGACTTGATTTGATTTGATGAGTTAATGCTCCATAAATCTAGTGGGTAAAGAAATCCCATGATCCTCTGGTTTCTGGGTTGTGATCCTCTTTTTTGGCCGGACTCTAGTGGGGGGTGGGGGGGGGGGGGGTAAATAAATAAATGATGCAAAAAAATAATATCAGCAAGACTGCTTAATTAAAAAAAATCAGATAAGTAAATATGAGAATGAAACACCAAACAAAAGCTGCATTAAATTGATATGGATCTGGTTCTGACACATATAGCTTGTCACACTTGAATGCATTTCACAACCCTCAGCTGTATCTTTGTCATCAGAAGCCTTCAGTCTGTGGAAGTGAAATGAGTTACAGTATATGCCACAGCCTCAGAAGACAAGACTAAATTGGTTTTATGAAAGCAACGGTGTAGCATTACTCTGTCATAAACCTGTCTCCCAATGCAGTCGTTGTGGTGCTGGATAAATGTAATACCCACACCACTACATACAGCAGGATGGTTTACTGACAAATGTGTACAGTTTATTTTGACAAGATCTAACTGGAGGCACATTTCAAATGTGCGAGTTAGACAACAAACTATGCAGGGTCCAATTTATTTTCAGAAACCACAGGTCACACATTGTTTCTTATTCTATTGAAAGACAAATATGTTTGTACGATATGTATACATTTAATATGACACTTGTTTGGTAGAAATATCTGTTAAGTATTGCAATGTCATGTTTGTTGCACACATTGCCTTACTGTTTACCCTGTTTTTAGACTGACCTATGTGAATAGTGTTGGTGCAATGATTTTAATGCTGTTTTCTGAATTTTGGTTGAATAATTTTTTTCTTATGTTTTTATGACGTTAGCACTGTACATTTCACCATATAGTTTTAGTGCAATTACCGAGCCTTGGCCTTTGGGGTTTTATTCATGCCTAATGTGTCAAACATGTTATCTTCCTTATATGCCTCCTAAAACGATGTAGATGTGTGTGTGTGTGTGTGTGTATGTGTGTGTGTGTGTGTGTGTGTGTGTGTGTGTATGTGTGTGTGTGTGTGTGTGCGTGCGTGCGTGCGTGCGTGTGTTTTAATTGAAAAAAGGCCTTTTAGTGAAGATTAAACCTTTTTTTTTCTTTGTGTTGCTGCTAAAGATATACACTGTGACTCTGTCCCCACTGTCATACATTCTTTTTGTCATTCTGCTGGTGGATCTAAGTCAAAACACCCTCACCTATATGAACATTGGGTTCTTTTTTGGGGTCAAATTATTAGCAAATACAAGCAAATAAAACCCACTGAACAAACAGTCACCATAACAGAAAGCCCATGCACAGCTTGGTATGTGACTAAACAAGGCATCTGGTGGAGTGTTGAGTTTGTTGGCTGAAATTTAGGCAGTATTTTAATTGGCTCATGCAGGGAACAACAGCATTTTGTGAAATCGCAGTGAGCAGGTTGAGCTGGAAAATACAAATGAGGTAGTGCAGACCTCTGCTCTTCAGTTTTGTTTGTTGCCTTCGCATGAGACTGACAAAGAAGAAATGTGGGAGCTGTCTGTGGTGCTGAACATGCAGCTGTTGAAAATGAAGTGTTTGCTTGTTGTAAGGCTTTTTTTTTTATTTTGTGGAAAAACAAACTAAAATAGAGAAAAAAAGAATGAGTCAGTGAACAGCATGAACTTCATGACTCTCTTTTGTATTTGTTCATTCAGTGAAGAAATTATTTTCCATTTTTCTTACCAATGGTATGGCAGCTGCTCATTATGGGTTTTCTGT
The DNA here is from genome assembly GCF_963422515.1 of Blennius ocellaris. Lineage (NCBI taxonomy): Eukaryota > Metazoa > Chordata > Actinopteri > Blenniiformes > Blenniidae > Blennius > Blennius ocellaris. The sequence continues at coordinate 19,271,938 of NC_137653.1, forward strand.
ATTTAATCCTTTATTCCATACAGACTACTTTTTATTGGCCTAGTTACACTTCTTTCGTGCTGAGGACAATTCAATGATGCTGAATCTCGAAAACAAAGTGATCGCCCGAGCAACTACAAATTACAGTAACACAAAGCAGTTATACTGCAATGTTTGCACAACATGAGGGCTTCTTGAATTTGGCTCACCCAAGCAGTGCGCATCTGAGACCACATGAAGGTTTCATTAAAAATATTTATAGTACACAATAAAAAAAGAAACATGTCTGCAACGCAAATAGACTGCAAGCTGTACTTAAAACACCAGATGGGATCATGTATTTGAGGCCTGGGAGTTGAATGTTGAGAACTTTGGAAGTAGAACAGACCAATCCGTCTCTATGTTCTCTGAACCCAAATAAAGAGAATTTTCTTTATATTTAAACTGCAATTTACACCTCAGAAATATTTCAAGGGCCAAGAAGGATAAAATACAAGGATTCATTGATTAAAGGATGCTGCAGCATTTGTTCATAGTGCTGTTGGAACAGCATATCCCACTGCACCTCTATAGCGTGTGTGCAGGCATGCATGTATGTGCATCAGTAAGATGTCATATATATATGTATATGTGTGTGTGTATATATATATATATATATATATATATATATATATATATATATTAACAGATAGGACTGCCGGAATTAACACTGCAGCATGAATGGAAGACAAAAGAAGCATTTTGTATGAAATACACTCCTTTTTTGCATGATTTCATGTCTCACTCCCCAGCAAATAGCATTTTAGGGTCATCTAATTTTCTAAAATGGCTTCCAAGAATAAATCAAGGGAGGAAAAGTCTGTGTATCTGTTTGGACATTTGAAATAATAGAAAAGCTGTTTGAAAGGTTGCCTTTACAACCTGAAAGCTTTCCTCCTATGTCACTTCTGTATTCTTCTCCAGTCTCCGACCTCCCGGGGAGGGTTAGCTTGTCAACAGTGCAAAAGTCGAAAAAGTGTCAATTCCAGGGGGCATCCGGTGAAGGCAAATTCACCTTTGACTTTATGTTAAAGGAAAAAATTATTAAATTAACATGCGATATGCCAAATGCAATCAATCTTTGCATTTGGCATTTGTCACACCACAGACAATTGTTCCAGGACTCACTTTTGCACCGTTCACACATCTCACATGATTTTAGCACATTTTGTCACAGGTATTATGCATTTAGAATCAAATGTCGGGATGTGTTTTGCAGAGGCTTACATTTACACCTGCCCACTGAGACTGACACATTTGTCGACGGATTGGAAAATTTTGCAATCATCTCCAGCTCCTCGTTCTCCCGGTAAAAGTTTCAGTGTATACTGGCTATAGCCACTGACATTCACTGACACTGAGCCTTCATGTGCTGCGTATTGGACAACTTGAACTGGTCAAACAGTATTGCAGCTTTTGCCAAGATAGCTCATCAACACCATATTTTTTCCCCGCAATGCTTGGGAATGTAA